>NW_025778666.1:0-115278 GCF_021130785.1 Homalodisca vitripennis
GTAATATTTCCTGCCCTAGGAAAGTTAGAAGAAACTCAACTAAGTTATTAAACAATATTTTTCATTTGTTTCTTTTTAATGGTTAATAACAGGCAACCCTGCAATTGGGATACAATCTTCTAGAGAATTTGTCTTCATCGCCTTTGTTTGCCTGATTTAGCGATGAAATTTCCAGTTCAATAAAATATACATGGGAGATACAAATTTAAAAACCTTGTTGTCGTTTATTTACAGATTAAGATGCATAAGTGATGTATGCTTGAAATATAGAAAGATACCTACTTGTGTTGTGATTGTTAATGAACCAACAAGTACTTATTTTAAACCACATTCTATGTAAGACAAGTCGGTCGAGGTCAAGAGGACTGGTGTTTAAAGACTGCTCATCAGTATCATTTTGCTTATTATAGATGTAAAAAGTTACTGTCCTCGCAAATTTTCTTTTGCTTGGACATTGTGTATTAGAGACCCCCGTTCAAAGCTTATCAAAGTAATCAGGATCTCTCCAAATTTTGACTATCAGATCAAGTAGGTTCTACAAGATATTTCAGATTGTTAACACTAATATCCAGGAATAAATAGGTAATAAAATGCTCTCGATTATCTGCAAAATATATGACCAAGATGACGAGTCCTCCCTAGAGGAAATAAGTAATCCAATCAAGGTGTATTATTGAAAAAATAAATTTCTATTTTTGAGAAACTCAAATATTACCACATGACTGAGAAAATATATAGAAATGTATTAAAAATATATGGTGTGCTACAAAAACTGGTTAAAGATACATACTTCACATAAAAAACTGATGAAGTACTTGTGGAGTTCCTTCTAATTGTAATCCTGAAATCTGCCTAAGAGAAATATGATGGACGTGATTGACAATATCAACTAATTATTTGCCCTGAAAATGGAAGGGCAGGCAAGTGGTACTGACATGGATATACGAGCAATAAGATTCATCCAGACACACAAGGGAAAATGAGGCAGACGAGAGTTTTTTACGTTTTCATTGGAAACAGAAGAAGATGGTAAAGTCGAGATGCATTGAAAAGAGACCAAAATAAAAGAAATTGGGTGAGGAAATTATGGGACTGTTCATACGAGTTGATTTAAATTGTGAGTCATATGCATTTAGGACCATTATTTAAACATCTAGTACACCATCTATATTTGTTTAGCTTTGACGGGCAAATTTCAATTCTTTCACTGACTATGTATTTTTTCTCACTGACCATTCAATTGTGCGTCCTTGTGTAGTCTGAGAGGCCAGCACAGGTTTCAGAAATACATGCTACTAGAAACTGATGGAAAGACTGCAGGCAGTTTCATTGCAGTCGATAGGCGTATGTCTCAGTATTAAGCTACTATTATCCTGCCTATTAGAACATACATGAGCCAAAGAGGAAAAATGGATAGAATTATGGGAAATTTACAGGATTTTATAAACAGGTTCAATTTTTGAACCATCAGGTCTCATGACATTGTTTCTCCCTTGTTTCCCTTATTGTTGCTGCTGCAAAGGCTTGCTTATGGCATTGAGGTATGTAAATTTACTGATGTATTGCCATGATTTCAAAAGGCACTCGTGAATGCAGGATCCACACAGTGACCTAGTCGAGAGGGTTTTGTACCCAACGGTTTGAGGTTTTCTGAGACGAGATGCAACCGCCAGAACGAAAAACGTTCACTACCTTAAGTGTGACGCTAGAGGTCCGGTTAAAGAGGCTTTTCACGATAATTTGCGGCCCCATTCCTATAATGGCCTTCTTGAATACCACTAGGACTGTATTCTTGTGCTAGCTTTGAAAAACTATAAGCTTAGGAATAGTATTAGGTACAATATTCTTTAGAGAGAACTTAGGGACTAATCCCAAGTATTGTTTTCATTGTTTATATTTATGTTTTTTAAGTATTGCAAATTTTATACAAAATATATTCTTGATATGACCAGAATTCGATGTATTTGTTTAAAATACGAACCGCTAAATAAAAGGCATAGATTATTTATAAATTTTTTTCGTATAATTAAAATCGCTATTGGTACAATCAAGCTTGCAAAAAACTTAAACATAAAAATGATTACCTTTGCCACCGTAGCCTACCTGACAATTTCGTTTGGCGCAACATGGGCGAAAACAACTCGCACCTTTCGTGGAATTCCTGACAAAATGCGGTGACTTTTGAACGGAAGATTGGCAAAACCTTTTTTTTTAGCAAAGTAAGTGGGGTTGCAACCGATTTCTAAAGGATGGAGTCTTAACTTTTTAAATTATAAACTTTGAGAGCTATTGAACCTCAACTTTGGTAATGTTTTTTCTACCGCTTTTACAGTTTTTATACGATCCAGTTTAATATGCAATATTATAAAAAGTTGAGACATTCATGATATGTTTGGCATGCAATAATTAGAATTTGATTTTAATTAAAATGCCATATTCCATGGGCTAATAAGCGAATTAGTGTCAATTTATTGCCCTTTTCCTTAATTAAGTTGTCTTAAATAATAATGTAGCTTTTTAAAGTTAAAAAGAAATCAGGATAAATTTTATGAAGATGGAAGTCAGAAAAATTACTGAGGTATTACAAGGATAATTACGCCTTGTTTCGACTTTATAATGTGGCCATATTTGAGTAAATTTAATTCTTTTTTTTATCTCCTTTTTTAATAAGGGATATGTAATAGTAAATATAATGCGAGTTACATGAGCACTTTAGTAGCTTTGGATGCGCTTACAAGGGAGTAACATTTTATCGAGGGGAAAATACTGCTATTTGGAAGCTAAACGCCGCAAACCCTAGTTTTTTAAAAGATTACAGAAAAAGGGAAATGTTTTAAGAATAAACGGCTATAATCGGAAATTATAAGCGACATTTGCGTTAATTCTATGAAAAACAAACTCTCGACCAATATAGGAATGTTATAAAATCCACTAGAGTGAATTCATTATTAAACGGAATGGAGCACCACCCGAGGCAGGACGCTTTGGCGGCCATTGAAATGGGAAAGAGGGAGAGCTGAAAGTACCAAAATGTTTTTTTTTTTCAACGGAGTTTAATGATTGACACATAACGATTACCACCAAACATTTTAATAATAGTATTTATCGTTACCAGCCGAAGACAAATGGACTAGAATATTGTCATAGATGACTCTTTTTTTATTGATGCTGATATATTTAATTACGTATATCACACAAACGTATAGTCTGTGAAAAAATATATTGTTTGATATTTCAAACATTTTCCTAGCCTTCAATTCTAACCATTTAAAAAATTAGGTTGGCTCACTATTGATTTCTTTATGGAATCAACTCTTGAATCAGTTTTATCAAAATAAGTAGGTTGTGTTCTCATACAGTGAAACTTGGTTCTTGTCTTTGGACTTGCAAAATTGCAATGAAAGAAGAGTCTTGGTTATTTCCCTATCGGTTATGGCATTTTATATCACCAATATCGTTATAAATTTTCGTTATAAATACGACTAATATTTCATTGATGAGAAGTTTCCTGTCTCAAAAAGATAGGTTTGTATCGAAAAGAGTACACACCCTAAAATTAAATAGAGTAGAACAACGTAAATACTCCAATTGGTTATAATATAAATAGTAAACTTAATAAACATTTTCATTGTAGTGTAATAAAAATATCCTAGTGCCCCTTGTTGTTGCTTATTCTTAATTTTAATATTTATATATGCAAAGGATTCATGAATGATGTAACAGGAAATGTAGATAGTCTGTATGTCTGTGCAAGTTGATAGCTCCTATAGCCTTATAACCTTGGTACGTAGAGTTCTTTTTGTCCAGGAAAAAAATTAATTTATTCTAAGAATAAATCTTTGTTACGTTCTGGTGAGTACCTCGATACTTAATTATGTACTTATTTTAGAAAATTGTAAATGGATACCGTTGTAATTTTTAACGAAATTTCAAGTCATGTTGAAGCTTTTAACAACGTATGAATGAGTGAATGTTTCTGTAACTCTGAAGGCAAGAGTGTTTTTTCATAATATTTAAAGTAACTGAGCCGGTGGTTTTATAAATATACGGGTTCAAAAGAAAGTCCAGGGACGGTTAAATAATGATTTTGAAATAAAAAATAGAGCCAAAAACGTTATATGTTGTTATAATATTGTCTCATATAGGTCTATTAAGTATGCTTACACATTTATCTATTCTACTATTTTCACAATGCCATCACGGACCAATGTAAATTATTAGGTAAAGCTTCATCAAATCCCATGAAGTGACATGCTCCATCATTGAACTTGTTTCTCGTAAAGAAACGGAGCTACATGCACAATTTAAAACCTATAAGTCAGTTTAATTTTGAGGTATCTTGTAGAGTTACAGACAAATATAATTAAATTTTTTCATGCTAACGAATAGGCTAATAGCTTTCGCTTTAGTTCAGCCACCAAACGGTTCCTTTGCCTGGCGTGTGTAATCCGTTCCTGTCTTTTTTTAAAGAAATGTATACTTACCATTCTTTATTCTTGCGGTTTAAAATGAAAAATTAGGCTTTAAAACTATAAATAATTTAACATTTTAACTAACCATTTCCTGAGCTTTTCCTTAATAAGTATTCACTTAGCTGCTTATACTTCTGATTCGTTATTGTAATGTTAATGTTAGTTTTTCTTTCACCTACATCTCCAAATGGCAACAATTAAAGCCTAAATGTCAAAGATTCCTTGTATTACCAAGGAAAACGTATATAAGGAAAAACCTTTTTGATATAAAGACATCAATGTAAATATAACAGGTAAGCCTCGTCAGTTGATTTCAAGTTGCTCATCATTGGATACCGTGGATGAAAAGAAATCTTTACGTTTGTAGGTAGAAATACGCCGTCAGAAGATTCTACAATTTACGGGATGAAAGGTGGCCTTTGAAACTTACCAGTTTGCTTTACGGAGATATTGCCTTCATACCATCGCCCGCCTTGTGGCTGCATAGACCTGTTCGGGTGTTTGGCCTTTCATTCATCGAGTTTTTAAAGGTGCGTTATTTGAATTTTTATTTGGTTTATTGAAAATACCAAACTTTTTTGGTCATGATCAATGCTCTGCATTTGCAAAAAAGTGTGTTGAGGACGAATAGTAATATTAAAATCTACAATTTTAAACAAACCTGGTGGAGCATATCACACTAGTTACATAAAAATGACACCTGCAATGCTATGAACCCGAAAATGTGAGCGATCCAACGCTTTCCGTGGTTCTACAGTTGCGGGTACTGTGGTGCGCCAAGCTGCCGTGAGGTGAACTCAACGTTTCCCTCACTCGGTCTGTTGATGGGGTAGCAGTTAGTGATAAGTAGATGTGTCTGTTCGGATCGACTCACCAGAGTCGCAACTGAGTGCGCTTTCCGCGTGTAGCACTGCTGTCGGTGGTAGAGTGAATGCAGCGATCACATAAGACCAATAGATGGAGCACTCCTATTCCTACAACATTACTGGTGTTGAAGCCAGTGGCGGCCATCTTGGGAGCGTCTAGAAACGCCAAACCCCCGTTCAGAGAAGCTTAAAAATTGCAGTGTGGCGCGCATAAATAAATCGCCACCCAGCCCACTTAGGAATTAAACCAAAATGTTCAAAATTTGTTTTTACGTATATCTCATAAAATACCAATTCCAATGGTGCAACTCAAATTAACCAGTTTTGATCTCTATATAAATTTTAATGAGCAAACAATTTTAAAAGTTTTATACACATTTGAAATCGTAACATGAAAAATATCGGTCTTTGAGGATGTTTTTGTTTTTAGGACAGGTAAGTTTTGTAAGCGGGAAAGTTTAAGATGAAGAGTTGAATTTTTTTTTTCATTACAAACTTTTTTTTCTAAGATTAGTCGTTTTTCCTGATATAATCGGCAGAATATAGGCAAAAACCCTGACCGCATCGCCCGACCTAATACAGATTACCTACACTCCAGGCCGCTCTCGGCTCTTAAATTAAAACTCAACATATCGTTAATTTAAAATAATTCATTTAAATGTCATTAATTATTTTTAATACGTTAAACATTTTTAAAAACCTAATTTATAAGGCATTCGCTTTTTAACTAATATAAGGTGATTTACCTCAGGATCTTGTTCAAAACAATACCCTCCCTGGGAACAGATTACACCTATACACTTTCGTAACACTGAATTTACCATTCTGTCCTCTATTTTTGACGTGACAACGTCCCTTAAAATAGGTTGTGGCTCGGAGTCACTCGATGAAAAAGTGTAACGCCCGGTAACGTTACGATGCCCGTCCAGTGGGTCCGCCGCACGGGATCCGCACGGGATAAAGCAGATAACTGTGGGTCCGCCGCACGGGATAAAGCAGATAACTATGTTTATTCGTGAAAATGTGGAGTGCTTAGATTCTCCATTTACAACAACTACAACAATAAAGGTTAAATAATTGTACACTGATATTTCATTATCGTAAACTATGATTGATTGATTAATTGTTAGATTGACACAAAAGTTGAGAAACTTGAGTTTATAGGTTATGTCATACTATTGACAAATGTTGATAGTGTAAGTAAATTATTAGTTTAAATCACTCTGCAATCAATCGTAATTCAGTCTATTGAGAAGAAACAGCGTGTATTGCTAGTCAACACATTTAAAATAACAAATTATAACCTCTAACCCTGTCATAACAGTGGCGACCAAACAAACAAACTAAACCGGATCAATCAATACGCGCGGAGTTAGAATTTAACTGTGTTTAGCAAGAATTTCAAATTCCAATTTTAGTAAATGTTTTATTCAACTTTACCATTTACAATAACAAATTTTAATTAATTTCAAATTATGTACAATGTTTTAGTAAACAATAAATTCACTTCTGTACAACTGACAATCATAATGTAGTATTTTATCTGCAGTATTCGTTTGGTTGCAGTTTTGCTTTACCGGGGTTATGGCTACTAATGAAATGTAACCAAGTAAAACCTTTGAACAGCCGCCATTTTGTACTGGATCAATCTTTTTGAGTGCGGTTTGCGGCATTAAACTCTGCTAGATAAGCCCTTTAAAAAGATGTGCATATTGACCTATGCTCCTATTTAAGATTTCCTTCCGACTCCTTGCGGGACGTCCCCATGATATTACAGAAAACTGATAGTTCCTTCAAAAAGTAGATTTTTAGGTGTAGTATTGATGTACCAAAATCTTGTTCATTTATCTGTTATCGTTTAGAAAATATTATACCAGTGCAGGACTTTATGTACACCCTGTATATATATATATGTATGTGTGTGTGTTGTGTGTTGTGTGTGTGTGTGTGTGTGTGTGTATGTGTGTGTGTGTGTGTGTGTGTGTGTGGTGTGTGGTGTGTGTGTGTGTGTTGTGTGGTGTGTGTGTGTACGAAGATAGACTTTTTGATTTATCAAGAGAGGAAAAAAAACTATCTGAAAAGAATTATTGTTTTGTATTTTTAACCCTTTTAATATACTCCCATTTTGACTTACATCAAAAGTAATCACGGCTTACGATTGATCTTATTTCTTAAAAAAGTGCGCCATCGATTACAAAAAAAAACCCAGATTGGGTACTTATACAATATAAAATTACCTCTCCTCACATATGATTAAAAATAGGAAATGAATTCTAAAACTTACCTTTAGCAAAATATATATTGTCTTATACATTTGTTTTTGCCCATTTAGTATATGGCAGAATTGAATCATCCCATTTCTTTCAAGACCATAATGGAGGAATTTTGGATGAGTTTCTTAGCTTTATTAGAAGATAATAAATTTAACATTTTTGATCACCAAGATAGGAGGCTGAGGAATCCCCAGATAGACGTAATTGTATAAGGTCTTGTTGTAGTTCTATAGCAAAGGCATTATAAGGAGGGATATTGGACGATAAATTATTCTAGGAAATTGGAAGAAACGTTTTTTTTTTGTTCCAGCCTGTATTACTTACATACGAAGGATGTTAGTCTTCTCTCGTTGTTCTCGTTAAAATTTTAAATACAAATAGTGGATAACAACCTCAACGATTATCGTCTATATTAAATTAGACATATGGATTTTATCCTTTTATAAAATATCTCTACATTAGTGATGTAACGGACCTCGACAATAATTGATTATAAGTGACATCGGATTTTGTTGTATCCAGTGACATTAAGTTGTATGCAGGTAAAACTGCAGGTTTACCGGTCAGAAGTGAATCCTCTTGGAGAATGATTTTTAAATTTAAATAAGTATGTAGAATAATATAAATGCTTTAAAAATTTTTTTATTACTCTTACTACCAAAGTGAAAGAATACATACATTGTAAATATTCTAGATATAGAAGCGGTCTATGTCTAAACATTTATATAATACTTGATCATAAAAGTATATACTAATTAAAAATCACTCCAAAATCATAATTTTAATACGCCTCTGATTTACTAACCAGCAACACTAAAAGGTATGACGTAATGTATACCTATATTAGAGGAATAAAAATAATGTTTTTCTAAACATGACATTTAAATACAATATGTAAATAATGGCTGAATTGATGTATGAAAAAGCATCAATATGATTTTGTGTTTTTAAAGCAAGATTAAAAATCAAGATTACTCACACTAACAATAAAACAATATAGGTAGAAACAAGCAAACAAAGATTATTATACTGTCCGATAATATAAAAGAGATTGAAAAAGCTCTTTATAACCAGAAAAAATAAAGGTAGGAGGAAACATAACCCTTCGATTAAAAAACAATCTAAATATATGAAAGTGTTTCTAGAGTTGTAATAATATATAAATGTAACGGCGTTGTAAATGTGAGTATTTGTTGTTATTTACTTTAATTGAAGGATGTAAAACTATACAAACATGCCATATCAAGGTTCGCAGACAGAATATAAGCAGATTTGAAAATATTTCATTAATAGCTGAAACTATTTATTTTTCTGGAAGGCTTTAGGTAGTAAGTACCATTCCAAAGAACCAATTGCAAGAACTTAATGCATCAGAATGTTTCAAGAGCATAATGTATTTAAGTAGGTGGAATTAGTTATTTACCGTGCTCTAGATTTTAAAACCTGTTTCCAATAAAACAATTTTAGTAGGATCGACGTTTCCTAGATGAAAGAAATAATCTGACTTCCACGAATTGAAGCTTCCCTTCAGAGTTTTGTCAATAAGCTGGTAAAACAAACTTTTATTATTTTTCGCTTGAATGAACTCAGGTTTTAATAATTTACTCTGGATAGTTGGTAAAACGTTGCTGATCTCTTAATGATTTATAGATATTTACGTCAGGCCATTTTACTATACATCAAAGGTATGTTAAATATTTGAATAGTTGAAACTTACAAGAGTAATTATATTAACAAATCAAAATTGTAACACAAGGCAATGCATTATCCTACAGACTTTTTTGGTGCCATCTTTCCTCCATAAGCTGCGTCTTTCTGTTAAGTGCCACTCAATGTCCAATGTGGTGGAAACCACACAAACGAGCCTGGCCTTATATTAACTCTACATTGAATAATTCTTCAACACTCTTTTATCTTAAAGACACAATTAGAATAAGACTGACATTTGTCACTGTAAGAGACTGTACATAGTTAGCTAAAGGCGACATCAATTGTATTTAACTTTATGGCTGTTGATTTTAATTATGTCAAACTAAAATACATTATCTGACAAAAAAAATAATTTCATTCCTTAACCTTTTGTTACCCTTCCATTCCTACCTTCATTAAAACTATCGCGTCTGACATCAACTTTATTTCTTAGTAAATTTTGTCTGTCAATTTAAATAATGATGTAGTTGTGTGCTTATACATTGCTTGTTTTTTTTCAATTTTTGTGTTGTTAGTTTCTTGGCTCATAATTTGACGTGAACAACTTTTTCTAACTATAGTTATAATGTGAGAACCAAAATGTTATTCTGAGCTGTCAAATTTAAAATTTAAAAAATAGACCATATCATTTTGTAGTACGCTAAATAAGTCATTAATTAAATTCAATTTTAAGCAATAAGCCAGTTAATATGATTTTCATTATAAAAGGTAATTGAAGTAATTGAATAATGTAAAATTAAACTGTGTGCCGTACGTCAACTTAACAGTAAGAAAACAAACAACGTCTAAGAGGATAATTTATGGGTGAACACGACTTAAGTTAGAACGCAGGGATCAGCAGTCAGCCCGCACGATAATGCTGGCTGTAGTGCTGATAGTAATGCTGTTGCTCTGATAATGGTAGGTTAATTGCTCTGGTTTACCACTAGTTGAACACCACATTGTTATAAGATATATGTTAATTTAGCAGCAATGCAGAGTTACAATATTTCATACGATAAATGTAAACCCTTTTTGTTTGTTTTAACCTTCCTATAGTAGCAAATACACAAAATTGCAAACATATGCGTAACGTAAGTTTCTAACATGTTTCAAAATAAATTTTACACATTTTTTCCTCTAAAACTTAAATTTATAATGATTAAAGATACAAAACAGTATTAAATTGTGCAACCATCCAAATGTATTTCTTTCGTTAAATAAATTTGAATAACTTAAAGGCTTAGTTTTATAGGCAATTATTTAGAATATTTATGTACCATTTATAAGAGCTTAACAAAGGAAGGGAAGTGTCAGGAAGGTAATTTATTTAAAATTATTGCAAAATGAACGTAAATATAGAAACATTAAATAATAATTTTACGGTTTCATAATTCCAAGATTTTCATTGATAATTTTACAATGAATTAAGAGAAACAGAGTTTATTCATTTATTCTATTGATTAGTACAGACCTGGGTGTTTACTGTGAGTAGAAATATAGTGTGGTGAGAGAGAAAAATTACAAAATGATTTTGTGATTGTTCACCATCACACTTAAATATAACCGATAAATACTTCAGATACGCGTTTAAGTCACATATAAAGAAATGTAAAATAAAGCATTTTTGCATATGTTAAATTGTTTTTTAGTGTTTTAAATTTTAAGATATAAATCGATATAAAATGTGTGTCAATCGTTATACAACATCCTGGTAAAAATGGTTCAGGTTAAATGATAATCTCAGTTACTGAAGATGATTAGACTTTGATTTTAGAATATCCTAACTTCAAAACAAAACTTTCAGAAGAATCTACTTTCTCTAGCTACATTTATAAAAAATACAGCCAAAGTGTAATTTCAAACCGACAGCAATTTAAAAGTGGACATAATAATCTTATAGTAAATTGCACAAATCATAACGTTAAATTTAAAAAGAAAGAAAAACCTAAAAGGTTGTAATCTGCTTTTTATATTTTATTACTCTAAGTACATAACTTGGAAATAAATTTAGTAGAAAACATTTTTTTGTATTTGTTATTTACTGCTATTGTAAGTACGTTATGTAATAGTATTATTTATTACTAAGCACTGGCAATAATATTTTGTTTGTAATATCCAGTTTGTTATTTTGGGGAAATAAATGATTTATTATTATTTTTATTATTATTTAATTTCAAACGAACAATGTATAGACAAATTATATTGTAAAAAGTAATTGGAGTTATTATAAAATGTAAAAGATGAATATGTAAACGTTCTGCAACAACTTAACACTAAGGAAGCAAATAAGAGACTCAGAACGTCTCTGGGCGGATAAATTATGGGTGAACACGACTTAAGTTAGAACACAGAGAGCGGCAGTCAGCACGTACGATAATGCTGCTGACTTGTTGATGGTAATGCTGAGCTGTGATAATAGGTTATTTGCTCTTGATTAGTACCACTTGTGTATCACATGCTGTAATTTATATGTGTATTAGCAGCATCCCAATTAAAATATTGCCTACACTAAATGTAAAACATATTGGTTCTTGCCATTTTGTTTTACATCTAACAGTAGCAATTTTATGTAATTATAAATATATGCTTAACGTACATTTTCTAAAATGCCTAATTAATAAATGTTATACATTAGATACTCTAAAACTTAAAATTATAGTGTTTAAGTTTTTTATAAAAATATTAATGTGTCCATACATTCAAAATGTTTTACTCTCGGAAGATTATGTTAAATAAGTTAAGAAGGTTGTTTTGTTATAGAAAATTATTGGAATATTTCCACACGATTACAAAAGCTTAAAGTCGGAAACAAAGTTTCAGGAAGGTAATTTATATAAGTGGATCTATACTAATATTTATATTAGCGGATTTCAAAAGCTTTTTTAACATATATATTTTTGTATATCCATTGGATAAAATATAATTACATAATGAATTTTAAATTCTGCATATGTAGAACATGTAGTTGGAAAAAGGTGTATTTTTTATTTTTTTTAAGGCAAACTACTCCCCAAGCTTGTTCAAGATAGCTTAAAATACAGAACTATCATATTAGGTCTGCTATAACCACTTCTTAAAATATTCTTTATGAATATATATTAATGTTTGGCAAAAATATTTAGCTTTAGTAGAAGCTTAAATTACAAGATATTATGAGTAGATATGTTTATCCCAATTCTTATAATATAATTATAGTATATTATATTAAGATTTGGGATTTATATTTAATTTAGGAAAAGACTAAAAATACACTATTATCATCTTAGATCCACCTATCCCACTTCTTATTATATTATTAGTTAGAATAGTGGTTATTCTCAAAAGAATTATATATACACATACACAGCTCTTTAAAGCCTACTTCTGTCAAAAAAAAACAACTAATTTAGTTTATATAGCTTTAAATGTAAAGCAAAATTAGATTACATTCTCTTATATCTACACTGTTAGCAGTTACCCGCTGCTTTAAACGCAATTTAGAAGGCGTTGCACGTGTATGGCTATTGAATTATTTACGACGCTAATGTTGTTTGACTTGTTGCCACAATAAATAAAATACGTAAAAAGTGCATATTTATGGCTCTTGTAATTTACTTTGTGCTTAGCATGATTTATTCCATACATGATTTTGACTTGTTTCACAATAAAAAAGTATATATCACCTATCAGTGAAGTCTACTTCTATCAAAATGGAAGTAAAGCGGGTTTTATTTAGTATTTAAATTTATCTTGATAGTAACATTTTCTTTTAGATCTGATATTGAATATATAATAAAACTATAAAGTAAAAAGTAAAATTAAAATTATACTACACTTTTTTCTTTTTAAACTGAAACATATTTTTAATATTTTATAACATTTATAGATAAATTAGTGCACTAGTTCCAAGGGACAGTCCAAATAAGCAGTTGGTTTCATCTAGCATAGTTCTTTCCGAATGCTTCAAAAGCAGTATTTGGAGTACAATTCTGACCAAATGGCCTTATTTTAGGACATTTCCTAAGGTATGTGAGTACTTAACCAGGGCCTAAAATCCGAATTGGCAGGAAAGATAATGATTAACCAGTAGACAATGTATTCACTATAAATGAAACAAAATAGTAAACTATGTTTTCTCAAAACAGTTTATTACAAATTACAGTATCAATGAATTAATATTACACAACTTAGAGACGATGATAGGATTTTTCGCTACTTTAAGATGAGCGAGGCGAAGCACGGAAGGGGTTTCCAAATAATAGCTGTATATTCATGTTAAAACGCGTAAGAGTGTCCCT
Organism: Homalodisca vitripennis; assembly: GCF_021130785.1. Lineage (NCBI taxonomy): Eukaryota > Metazoa > Arthropoda > Insecta > Hemiptera > Cicadellidae > Homalodisca > Homalodisca vitripennis. The sequence goes on from NW_025778666.1 coordinate 13,581, forward strand.
CTAAAATTTCAGTACAATCGGTTGAGTTTTTTAAGCATGAAAACATACAAAGGCACTTTCGCATTTATATGATTATTAGGATTGCAAAAAATCTTTACTCTCAGCCTCAGCGGTTTTTTCTTGAATATGGTTATAAATTTGAACATTAATAGTTTTGTAGATTTCTATAAATCCTTATGGAGTGATAAAGGAATTATTTTCATTCTAGTTTTTTATGGCATATATCTTTGAGGAGAGTCTTAAAAAATAAAAACAAAACTTAACACCAAATTAATATCATAGTAAATTGTGTATCTTGACACTTAACTATTTCGTACTATGGATATGCATACAATATCACAATGTTGTAAATATTGTTTTGTTGGTTTTCTCTATGAAAATACATGAATTATTCTTACTAAAAAAGGTTTATTTTGACAGAGATTAAATTTGGATGGATGTTAAACAAAAGAAAATGAGAGAGGTTTAATAGAGTCGATTTTGGCCGAAATGAAACTGCGACAGAAATTCTTATATTTTATTTGGCGTTATGAAGTTAAAAAGATTCTTTCAATCGCGGTTGTAAAATAAAACATTGACTTTAGCCAAACGAGAAAATTATTGGTTTGTTATTTCTGAAAATTGCTTGCAGTGAAATTAATCTAGGCAATCTTTTCTGTAAAAACTAAATTACTGTTGGAACAATATATCAAACACGGCAATTATATTTGGCTTTAGAAAAGGCTTAAAATACTCGTTTATTATCTTGTATCTGTTTTTTCCACTTCTTCTAACATAGTTAATTATAATACTGGTTAATTAAATTGTTTCCAAGGGATTTAGAGCTTTCCGTATAGCTATAGTTATAATATTACCGTAAATTAAGAAGAAAAATTATTGAACCCCAGGGTATAATTAAATTTATAGTACTTTTGTATGATTGTTGGCTGTTTTAATTTATCTTTTTATAGATTCATGGTCTTAAAGATTGCTATGCAATTAATTATGAATTTAATATGTCACCCTCGTGATTCTATTATATTATGACTCTTAATAATCAAAGCAAATAGACAGTTTATGTAATCAATTAACGTATTAATTACTATATTTATACTAATTTACTGCGTCATGAAATAAGAAAAGGTCTGCAGTTTTAGTGTACTTTTATACTTTTTATATCCTACTTAGAGTTACACATTAACGATATAGCATTAGTAACTGCATTGTATTATTAAAACGTAGAATAACACTTCTATTCTGGAATAAGCAATTTTTTGGAACGTTACGCACAAATATCTGCCTGTATTAATGTTGAGGTATACACACTACTTATTATGTATGCCGCATACATATAAAATATACTGCGTTATATAACACAATATATTAGAAAGACCAAATACCTCCCTGGATTTTACAGAAATTGCTATTAATATGCCCATGACCAATTTCAGTTACTAGTATTAATACATAAGAAATCTTTATTTTGATGTTCAATTTAACCCCAATTCATCTTCCTCTTAGGCGCAACGTCTAGAATCTGACGTATAGGCTTCAATGCTGTAATCTGGAGTTATATTTGTATGATGAGATCCAAAAGAAATTACGTGACGAAGAAACTCAAAATGAACATCAGAGACTCATAAAATACAAAATATAGTATAATCTAGGTGAAGAGATATTCTCATTGTCTCATCAGTTGTGCAATTGAGAACATTACGATGTTATAGACACAATCTCTAAGCACGGAGGAGCACCCAAGTTTTTCGAAATATAACTATGGTGAGAAGGGTTTATTCCATGTGAGTGTTGGGTTTAGATCCAGGGCACAAGAAATTTTTGCAAATGTCAGACGCTGCACTAATGGGAAGGTGAAGTAATGTAGCATGTTATGATGGTTGTGATATTTTTAGCATGCATAAGAAACGATACACAGATTTCATTTTAAACTTCTTCGTCATCAAATTGTTTGCATCTGCAGACGGATATGGTCTTTTAATAGAATAATATGACTTAGTGGTTGCGTCAGATAGTATACGCTACACTAAGTGGAAGGTGAAATGAAGTTTAAACCCATCAATCTACTTGAATAAAATCTTTCACACGTTACGTTATGCGTATTAATATTTTGCTGAGCGTTAGTGAAGTCTATTAATGAACGGGTTTATAATTTTTATATCTGAGGTTAAGTGGTAGAGAGGACTTTATAGTCCTAACTTCGCCTCTAATAAAGTCATTTTTCATTTCATTTTCTGTCTGTTTCTCCGCAAGTTATTTCGAGGAAAAATTGAGCTATACAGAATTAGCATGAAGCTTTTTTTCTATGTTGGAATCATCGATTTTGTGGTTACTCACTCCCTGTAGGGACTGTAAAATTCCCTAAAAGCGAATAAAAATATTATAAATAACTAATGTTTAATTCACGTAGTGTAATATAATAGCAAGTACAAATATACCTGCTTAGATTTAATGAGGGATGGAAACAAGGGCAATGTTCCGTCTCGCGTATATTATAACCCATTAACCATGTTGTTTAATTTTATACCCATACAATAATATAGCCGGTTATTTGTAGTTGATATTTAAATATTATTTAACAGGACACTGTTTTAATGTTGAATCCATGTGATAAGCCTTGAATGTATAGGTGACAAATATTTCATATTGGAATTATACTTGTATTTTATTTCTTATGCAAGCCGTTTTTTTTTCCTCCTTTAATGGAAGATAGTGCCGTTAAATAATCACCTTTAAGCTAGTGGCAAGATAAAAAAATTCTTGTTTGAGTACTTTCAACTGGAAACAATTGTTAGATATATTTAATAATGTAGAAAACGTTATCTAACACATTAGCAAATCTATCAGTTTTACCGATTAGTTTTAGAGCTTAGTTTTGCTAAACAACTATGATTTCGAGGTTACGTCATACAGTCTTACTTTGCAATGATATTTCCAACCATTGGCATAATAAGATCTTGCTAAATAATTGGAATTGTCAATTCAGAAGTTTTGGAGTAAACTAAACAAATAAAGGGGCGCAATAAATAAAGGAAATAATACATTTAGTATCAAGAAACGTGTATCGTGTATTAAATACATAATAGTATAAGAGTTTCCTTAGCTGGCAAGAGATTCTATCTGTGACACAGAACTTCTCGACGGCAATCAAAGAAGTTTTTGTCAGGAACTGTTTAATTAAGGCCCAACTCCTAAATGAAACTGTCTTCTCGTCTGTCATCCAGACAGAGCGTACAGAACTCAAGTATTCGTACACTAAACTGTGATTAAAACTAACAGATAAATATTACTGCCTGTAATTTAGTCTGTGTTAATAATAAAGATGACGTATTTACCACGATTGTTTTTGCATTCACTTATACGGAACAATGGATTTATTGAACACGGTTTGAGCAAGTATCGTAATTATTAGGGAAGGAAATATCAATACTAAGTGAGAACCCCTGGACTGGGGAAGTGAATGGTATTAGTAGGTAGATCTCCCTTTACTTGAAATAATTTCTAACAGCGTAAGAAACTCTGGGTTACTTATTAAAAAAAAAACTTTAATTTAAATTTCAATAAGTATAACACACATTAGGAATCCGTCAAAATCACGTATCACATAACTGCATTTACTGAAGTTGTATGCACATATTCAATTATATAAGTGCTTGTGATAATATATCATATTTTAAAATCACATACTTGCACACAGTTTATTTTGCGTTTTTTCTCGTGACAATCATGGTTAACCTTGAATTAAATGCAAAAGTTTCACTAACGTTCAGCAATAACCTATTGATTAACATGTACCTGAATGTTGCAACGTTTTGTGAGTTTTTTAACGACATATCGTGCGGACTGTTAGTCAGACAGAGCAATATAAATCAATATTCCCCCCTCAAATTGTAGGTTTCTATAACGCTCAGCCACTAACTTTACGATTCTCCAAATCACTACGCTAAACACTAATGTGTGCTATAATATGGTACATTATTGCATGAATGGACTATACTGGTTGCGCTTAGCTTCCTCGTACTTCCGGCCACCTCTGTGAACTTCCGGTCTGATGTTACCTCTTTATTTCCCTGTTTGTAACCACATACATATTTATCTCTCATTTTTACTGAATATATCGGTTTTAAGGATGGGAATGTATCTTAAATTCCTTATAGTTGTTTACCATTAAATCAGAGTCACTATTCAATATTTAAATTGTAATCCATGTGCTAATTTTAATAATTTCTGAAAACCATATGCAGGTGGGGTGAAGGAAAACTATATGGAGTTAAAAATAGAGAAGAGTCTTAGTATTATTATATAAATTAGAGATGCAGAAAGTTTATGCGACCTAAAAACTGTCATGTAAATAAAGACAGTGCTTCTTGCTGTTAAATACATGATAATTTGTATAAATAATTTAATTCAATAAGCGATCTGCATAGTTTACCTAAATATTATAATTGCAGCCATTAATAAATTCTGGTTACTCCAAAATAATGATTTAACTTTGTTTCTGAAAATTCTTAGATAACTTTCTCATATAAACTCGTACAATTAAAAAAACCATATTGTTATTTCAATTATCTACAGTAATGTCTAACCCATTAAGAGGCTCCCATTAAAAGGAAGCTTTTGTAATCCGGCACGCAACGAACTGTCTCAATCAATTTATATAGATACGTTCCTGTAATTTTCTTCTGCCTTAACTTCTTATTAATAATTGAGTAACCTTACTATATTAACTAATAAAGTTCAACAAAATGTTTAAAGTAAAAATCTAATAAGTTACTATTTTAAAACTATATTATCTGTGTGAACTTTGCATTTGGATTTGTGCGGATCATAATAGATGAATGGATATGTCCTTCAATATCTTTAAAAGTACATTTTAGAGAAAACCTTTGTGTAACATATATTACTAATACTTGTTAAAAATGTATTTATAATTATGTTCAATTGCTAACGTTTGAAGCAGAAACACTGAAAAACAAAGAGGATTGCATTATTCGTAGGATATATTTGAATTACATTGCTGCCAAATTCGCAAATATCTTACTACGATGTGGTGCAAAGCTGGTAATAAACAAGAGCAATTAACCTCCCATTATCAGAGCATCAGTATTACCATCAGCACTTCAGCAGCGTTATCGTACGTGCTGTCTGCCGATCCGTGCGTTGTAACTTAAGCTTAAGTCATGTTCACGTTCGCCTATAAATTGCTTGCACTGAACCGTTTTGAGTCATTTGTCTTCTCGGTGTTAAATTAATAAAGTTAGAACCTTTTCTTTTACGTTCTTCATTTATTCAATATAATATAGTATAAATATTTAACGTCTATTGTTTGAAATTACACTTTATGCAATGCGTAATTTAGTACAATGGAATTAGTTCTAATTTGTAACTTTTGCATGTTCATAACAACATTTTGGTTTTAATATTTTTTCATATCACTATATTTGGTGAAGTTTTATCATCTTAAACTTCAAAAAATTATACAAAATCAATATATTATAACACTCTGTCTTCAGTAACAGAGATTCACCTGAATCTATTTAGTAACGTTTTTACAGAATGTTCCATATCGAGTGAAACGTATTTATAAACAAGTAGAGGGCATCAAATCAAGAAAACATCAACTTTAACATAAGAAAAAATGTGTTTTAATAGTCTCTTTAACACAAATATTATATTATAAATGTTTTTTGTAAATCCTGAACCGATTTATGAAACGTTGATTAGCCTTATTGTTCACACGTAATCTTTAACTGAAATTCATAAAAAAAACAACATTACATTACCAAAATTTTTAAATGACAGACGTTACTAATTGTACATTCAATACCTTATAGTATTAAAAATTTCATAATAAACGGTAAATTATTACGAGATAAGCAATTTAATTGCAACACGTTTAATGTATAAAAAATGTGCAGTTTAGAATATACGACAATTTTAAAGAAGATGCAGCATCCCTATTTTAAGTTAATGCATATACCACATCAAATACCTAATGTACAGCATTAAAAGGACTTAAAAAATAATAATGAATGAATATAAATGGATATTTTTAACTTTTATAAACATTCGGACGGCAAACGTAACTAGGATATATGTTTCACTTGATTCTTCCTCATTTTGATGACTTGATATAATTTTCTGAAATATTAACCAGTCGTTAAGGAACACTCTTTTCCCGGTTCTTTTTGTCATTCAATGTTTATTGAAAAAATAAAATTCGGCTATTGCCATTTACACAATTGTAATTATTAAATTTATAGATCGCAGGGCATAGATCTGGGAGACATTGTCTGACAGGCATTATTAAAAAGCCATTATCTGAACACACGCTAGCACTTGCACGTTCATCGCAGGCGTTGTGTGCTTAAATACTGTTAAACGCCCATCAAATGATGGATGACACCTGAAATCGACATTTATTCACACACATCTGCAAATTTAATTGTACCCAACTACTTGTCTCGAAATCGTGTACAGCATTGACATTGTTTTGATACTTTATGGTAATTTAGTACGTATTCTATATGCAACAAATTAGAACTAAAATTTAAGGATTAGGTTCTAAAATATACTCGTAGGTATGATTTTGGTTTAGTACTTGTTAGATAATTTTTTAGTTGGACGTACTTTAAGTATTAGAAAATAAGTTGGACGTTAGTTGACCTGTAAATCTATTGTATCACAATAAAAATACCTGACAGATATTTCCTTATTCCATAGTATACCAATATTCGGTTGATAATACATCTCTTATTAGTAACGAATATGTATAAGTCTCACTGAGTTGAAATACAACGGTTAATATTTCTACAATGATGAATACTCATGTTGGTAATTTCCCAAAGTCGTAAACTTTAAATGATAAGTACTATTATTTATTTCATCTAATTACAACATATTTAAGTAGAGTTTCTAAACGAGGGTACGCAAAGTTTGGCAATATAGTATTAATTATTCTCAGATCATGTGAGGTTTATTTCTATATTGCATGATTGGTTTATCGAGATTCAGATTAAAGTGAGAAACATGCTTTTTTATTTTTGCTATGGCTACTTCCTATCGTCTATTGTCCTTATATATTATAAAATTCGTTTAACGGCCACACGGGATAAACCGTTTTTAACAAAGAGACGTTGTGTGTTGCCATTAAGTTTATACTTAGCACGTACTTTTTAGTTCTAATTCCCTACTAATCTGATTATTATTAATTTTCATATATCTAAACGACCATTGCGTCGCGGTTACCATGGTATATTTCGTGACAATAAATTTGTCATTGCTGATTCAATACACTTTGATGCATCAAACCAACGCTGTTTGTTGTTAACTCATAATTAGCAAAAGCCACTATTTTGATTTGTTCATATGTTCATTACTCCCTTATTCATTGCTTTCACGCAATTTTATTTTGAAAAATGAAAGTCAAAGAGCAGATTATCCTTATATGGAATTCCAAACCATCCTGGCTAGGCGAGATTCATTTAAATATATTTTCTTATCTCGTCATGTATTTCACATTTAAGTTTAAAAATAGGGCTCTGAATTTGAAGTGAAAATATTTTTTTTAAGTACTCTCAAATTTCTAGGATTTTCTCCCAATATTTAATAATAATATTTTAGAAAGTTCCAAAGATTTTAATATTAACTGAACTATAGCATAAAACAGTTTGGATAAATTTTGATTATGATCGTAAATCTAAGTTGTGTTTCAGTTAAAACTCTTATGATGTAATTATGGCATTTTACTAAATTTAACGAAAATCATACTAATAAAACCAGAAAAAGACAATGCACGTAACATGATATTCGTAACGCTTAACTGACTTTGATAGATGAATGACAACAAACCTTTACTTTTATCTGTTTTAATTCGTCTAAAATATTATACATATCGTTTCTTGAATTTGACAGGTGATTACAATCACATTTTATATCTGCTGATTAAGCGTGAATATATTGCATATTGGAGTGTTATAGGATTTTTAATGCCAGTAGAACGTAGTCGGAAGGATTTTTAAAATAAGAATATGAATTAAAAATTACCATACATCGTTCTAGTACTTTTTACGTGATAAGGTTAAACAAACAAACAGACACCATTCGATTTGTACAATTCTATAGATGTATGACAACAAAAGGGAAATACTATTACGTGGAAGTTTTTTGATATTTAATCTATATTATGAAATGACATTTGCAATACAATTTTGTCAATTGTCTTTACTGTAATAATGAATTATATTATTATTCAAATAATTTATCTGGTTCAATCCGGAAAATTAAACTTGTGCACATCAATCTCAGATTAGTATAAAATTCGTGTACTCTAATAGTGATTTGCCTCATCATACTTTTTTATACCCCTCCCTAACGGTTAATCTTTACCAAAAGTAGCGTAGCTGACGATCTATTTCAGTAATGAAAAATTCGTCAATCAATGTCACGAAAAACCAAGCTGAGTTCTTAAAAAATCCAAATTGCTCTCGGCTCCTATATTATATGAAGTAGTTTTACATTTAGAGGGATATAAAAGGACTCTTACTTCAGACGTGATGCGTCTAATCTTATTGCGCACCCCAATTTCGGCTTGTAGACTCTGTCTACTCCCGTACCTTAAAAGAGATCGAAAAGTTTCCTAATGTACACGTTGAATTGGTCAACTCGCTGTGAGGTTCAGGTTTTGTTTAGCTTCATCAGCTAGTTTGTGATTAGATAGTAGTGCCTATAAAAGGGTTATTGTCTAATTATCTGTGGGCAAAGTGTTTCGGACTTGAGCTTGTATGACCTCAGCCTGATAAAATAACATTGACTGATATCTTCAAATTAAAAGCTCGTGAAATGTCTCAAGAAGAAGTTTGAGCCGTAGTATTTAAGGTAATCTGACCATTTGGTGGCCTTAATGACCTTTTAGGCCAACCTACAGCATATAGTTTTTCGGGTACCAATTAAATTCATTATATTAGTAATATTTCTTTGTAATAACTTTTCCAAAATCTGTCTCTACCTGTTATTTTAGATCCATAAAATATATAACTGAAATATATTAATCATCCTGTGCAAATATTGTAGTTAAGACGTAACAGTGGAAGATTGCACACTATTACTGTTGTTTTTAATGCAGATAAAGGATTTAATGTAGATTTGATGGAGATACAGATTTTTATTAGATATGAAAAAATCCTTAAAATATATGTTCATATGTAAAGGAAAAGAAAGCAAGAATAGAAAGAAGTAGAATAGAAAAACAATTACAAATCTGAGTCCTCTACAACGTATGTGGCACGACTTGGGCTCTACCGCTGAGACACAACGAACCTTAGCACTTCGTGCTTTACTCAGCTGTAGAGTACAACTTACGGATTCAGCTTAGCATTGCCCACCTCAGAAAGTGGACGTACAACTGAAATGAGAAATGAGGATAATCAGCGGAACTTGGAACTACTTCCACCTACTGGATAACAATATTGACCTTTACACCTCCTCCAGATCTCAGGCGCAAAGCAGTTCTCCTCTGTGAATATAAACGCATTCAAGGCAACCCTTGCTTACCCATAAAGAAGGATACAGATAAATTATGCAGAATAAGACTGGGATCCAGAAGATCAATCAAAAGATCTGCTATATAAACGGTCACGTCTAAGTTCAACGCCGAGAACTCCTGGGAACGTAAATGGACAGATAACCGCCCTCCAAATGCAGGAATATTCCCTGCATTAGGATAAAACCACCCGTCTTTGAACAACCATATACGATCTAGACATCACTTAACAGAATTTGCAGTAACAACGACACGCGGACTCACTACACAAGTGGGTTAGAGTGGATGATTGTATGTCTGATTATGGCATATGAAAGCAATTTAAATTACGTCCTGATGGCAAAATATGCGATTTATTATGTGTCCAATTTGAATGTATGTTTGTGAAAGGAAGTATTTGTGACCGTGTAGACATTATTGGTAGACCTGTTTGGTATTATGTTTCAAACGTTTTTAGACCCACATTATTAAAGCATTCGCACACACTTGCACGCTTACTTTATTGGCTCTAATTCAATTAACGCCTGTAACAAGATATACAGGGTGATTCATGAAGTTCTCTCCCCACTTGTAGAAGTAATAAATACATAAAATCAACAAACATTAATTGTAGAGAATTTAATTCTGAGAAAATTGATATAATCAAAGTCTAAAATAAAACAGAAATAAGTACCAAAAAATCGATTTTATTCAGTATAATACATTACTAGCTGTAAAAAAAATACCGTACGGTATTTATTTAAAATAAAACAAAAACAAAATGTTTGTTCCTTAATGATGAGATAAATTGAGAAAACAAGATTAACTGTTAAATAAATTTGTTTGTAAATAAAAATATCATGTTTTATTACGTTGTATTTTTTTTAAATAAAAATTTACATCAAATGTTCGAAAATAAATGAAGCAAACATTTTCCCATTATTGTTTACTAATCATCGAAATGCAGTTTTTTGTTTTATTAATTTCTAAGTTGGTAACGCACGAATAACAGCTGATCAACAATGGTATTCTGTACTGTTACGTTAGAACTGTGTATTAGTGGTGTTTTGCAAGCTACAGCAGGAGATCAGGTTCTGTGAATCGTGTTATTAAATGCAATTTTTCTGTGAGTTATAATTCGATTGTTTATTCAGCGAAAAAATGCCTTACTTATTTACATCAGAGGAATACGCTGATATGGTTTTTATTTTGAGTTACTGTAATGGTAATGCTAGAGCTGTGTAGAAGAATATGAACTACGTTTACCCTAATAGGAGGATTCCAGATACCAAAACAATTTCAGGAACTTTTCGTACTCTTCGGGAAACAGGATCACTACTAAGTACTAGAACCAATTATGAACGAGCTGTCCAACTTGATGACGATATTGTTATTAATGCTGTTCATCGCAGTCCAGGTGTAAGTACACGACGTATTTCTAGGCGGATAGGAGTTTCGCAGTCAACGGTGTGGAGGTCACTTAATCGAAACAAATTTTATCCGTTTCATAAACAAAAGGTTCAACATCTACAGCTAGGGGATGGTCCGCTTCGCTTGGAGTTTTGCAACTTTTTGAATATTAATAATCAACTCTACAAGCGTATTTTGTTTACGGATGAGGCACAATTCACTCGGGATGGTGTCAATAACTTGCACAATGAACACTCATTGGCAGAAGAAAATCCACATGAGGTAGTGGAACAGAACTTTCAACACCGATTTAGCGTCAATGTCTGGTGTGGGCCTTTTGCACAATCGGCTGATTGGACCTTTCATATTACCTGGACGCCTAAATGCTGAGTTCTATTTGCATTTCCTTCAAGAAGAGTTGCCGCAGCTGTTAAAGAATGATCCTTTACATCTAAGACAAAATTTGTACTTCCAGCATGACGGAGCACCTCCCCACTTTTCACGTGACGTTTCTGCTTACTTAAATCATCAATTTCCTGGACACTGGATTGGTCGTGGAGGGCCTCACCCTTGGCCACCAAGATCACCAGATCTATCTCCATTGGATTATTGCATATGGGGATGGATGAAAGACATTGTATACAAGACAAAAGTGAATTCTCGTGATGAATTAATTGCCTGTATTATGGATTCGGCTGTGCAGATACAGGGAAGTCCTGAAAAAACGCAACAAAAGCAATACACAAACGTGCTGAAAAATGTATTGATAATGATGGCCTCATTTTCGAACATCTATTATAAAAAGGTGCGTACGGTTGGCCCAACCTGATTAATTTTGCTTAAAACTAGTAATGTATTATACTGAATAAAATCAATTTTTTGGTACTTATTTCTGTTTTATTTTAGACTTTGATTATATCAATTTTCTCAGAATTAAATTCTCTACAAATAATGTTTGTTGATTTTATGTATTTATTACCAATTTAACAAAGTTATTGTACATCAAACTTAAAAAAAAACATTGTTTCATGCCCCAATTTTTTGCATTTAACCCTGAATCCCTCAAAAAATACTACAGGTAGAGTTCTGAAACCTATTTTATTAGCTTTATCAGGTAAAAATACATAAGAATCCACGATATTTCTTACTTAATTAACCTTTCCAAAAGTTCAGTATGGCTTTATTTTACTCTTTACCCAGGAATTCAGGCGAAATCTTTCGCTAGCTGTAACTCGCTAAAGAAGCGTTTTCGGACCTATGTTTATATAACATTTTTTTCATTATTTTTACTAGTACAATGTGCTGTAGAAGTGGGGAGAAAACTTCATGAATCACCCTGTATAGCGAGTGACTTAAATCGATGTCTATTTCTACATAACATTTTTTCTATCATACCCGTGGTGGGTTAAGATTTTATATTGAAATCAAGTTTATTGAATTTAAAAGTTGGTGTTAGTTACGTCTCACGTAATTTCTTAAGAATTGTAAGTGAATTAGATGTGAGTATTCAAGATTAGTTTGATTCTATTTTAATAAAGCATGTTATTTCATTATGGAAGTCAGTTGCTAATAATTAAAACTTAAAAAAATCTTTTATGGCGAAGATTTAATTGTCCAATTCCAACAGAATATAATTATTGTAAACGCAATTATTCTAATGTGTAACTATTTCGGCATCACTGTCCGCTTTAGTCTACACATAAAAAAAACTGTCAATAATAAACTTTTATTTTAATTTCATGAATATTTAAAGTACGTGTTAATAATATTCGAGATTTTTTAATGTATTTATGTTTTTGTATGCTGCTATCCCTAACAGTCCTACTAAAAAGGAAATTATAATTGCCAATACCAAAGTGTTTATAAAAGATGTACCATATTTCTACATTTAAGAATGTCCACGTCAGAAATTATCTTAAGGGGAGCGGGAAGGCAAAAAATTGAATTTTTTTGACGTGACAACGTCTTAAATTAGGTTGCGGCTCGGAGTCACTCATGAAAAAGTGTAACGCCCGGTAAACGTTACGATGCCCGTCCAGTGGGTCCGCCGCACGGGATCCGCACGGAATAAAGCAGATAACTGTGGGTCCGCCGCACGGGATAAAGCAGATAACTATGTTTATTCGTGAAAATGTGGAGTGCTTAGATTCGTCATTTACAACAACTACAACAATAAAGGTAAATAATTGTACACTGATATTTCATTATCGTAAACTATGATTGATTGATTAATTGTTAGATTGACACAAAAGTTGAGAAACTGAGTTTATAGGTTATGTCATACTATTGACAAATATTGATAGTGTTAAGTTAATTATTAGTTTAAATTACTCTGCAATCAATCGTAATTCAGTCGATTGAGAAGAAACAGCGCGTATTGCTAGTCAAACATTTAAAATAACAAATTATAACCTCTAACCTGTCATAACAGTGCGACCAAACAAACGAACTAAACCGACCAATCACCACGCGCGGAGTTAGAATTTAACTGTGTTTAGCAAGAATTTCAAATTCCAATTTTAGTAAATGTTTTATTCAACTTTACCATTTACAATAACAAATTTTAATTAATTTCAAATTATGTACAATGTTTTAGTAAACAAAATATATTTCTATAGTTAAAATTTGTGCAATTCTTATTTTCATTCAATTCCTTGTTCCTATTGTGCAATTTAATAATATTCATATCAATAAATATTCTACCGAGAAAAAGACGTTGTCACGTAAAATCTTCGCCCGTAAAACTGACTTTACAGGCAACCGTAATTTTTTTTAGTTTTCTGTTTTTTTTCCATTTTTTGTTACACAAACTTGTACAGTTTCAAAAAATATTACACTTTTTGTTGCAAGATTATCCTAAGTACGCAAAAAAATTATTTACGAAGTAACTACCGGCGCTTTTGGAATGAAAATTTTACTCCACACTGTGAACAACTTTCATATAGTACAACCTGTGTTGTTACTGATGCAGTATTTTTACCAAGTGACATAATGGCCACAATTAAACAAATTTATAAGGATTTAGCAAACCCCGAACTTCTAAAAAAGTGTCTTCACCAAAAAACTCAAAATCCTAACGAAAGTTTTAATAACGTAGTGTGGAATAAAGTCCCCAAAAATGTGTTTGTGTGACTGAACACTTTGAAGTTAGGTGTGCTGGATGCAGTGCTAAGTTTCAATGATGGATTTGCCAGTAAGTTGGATATCTACAATGAATTAGGCCTAACTTTGAGTAAAAACTCAGTGCTCGCGCTTCGTGGTTTTGATGTTTTGCGACTCAAGAAAGCTGACAAAGCTGCACAACTAATGACCAAGGAAGCCAGAACAGCTAGAAAAAAGAGAAGACTGGTTCTAGAGGAGGATCAGGAGCATGCTGATGGCCCTGCCTATGGTGCTGGGATGTTCTAAGCTAGCTAAAGTAAGTAGAGTACCTAGTTTTAAATATAACCGTCGTTTCCCGAAAACTGTGTTTTATTAAACAAAGGTACATTTTTCTCAAAAACCAATGGAGGGATGGCAACCAATTTTTTTCCACTTATAAAACACCTAATTACCTAACCATGGAAGCAGAATAGATAGTGTAGCACAACACACTAGCTTCAAAAAAAATATATTTTTCTAAAAATAAAATAGAAATTTTAATAACTTAAAAAAATCTAAATTATCTATTAATTTATTTTTAAATTTTACAATTATGCTTCTTTATTTAGATAAATATCATAAAAATACACACAAAAAATTGTAGGCCTATAGATTTAATGGTTCCTGAGAAAAGTGTACCTAAATTTGTAGAATTTAACACGGTCGGTATAGGGCCTTCCCGCTCCCCTTAAATCGTCATCTCTGGACTGAATATAGCTAATCTTTGACTTAAGCGATCCTATTAGTACTCTTCCATAAGTTAGCAAATGACGTATTTCAATGCAACACCAACTAGTTAATAAATACTCACCGGATCTTACTTCCTCCTTTATAGACATTCTAAAGACGAAGGATACGTTAGACTGGGTACGTACCAGTTACAGTACAATATGTCCGATGGTTCGGAAGCTACTTATAAAATAAATACGATGTAAATTTTCATATATATGAAAATTCACTACTTTTGTATCTATTGTTAAATATAGTAACATTAGAAAATATACCCAAGTTTGTTTACTTCAGAGCAGACTGATAGTGCCACCTAAAGCTAAAATTTGAATGAACCTTATTTATTATGCTTTCTCTTACGCTATTGTGAAAGACGTATTTTTCATATGGAAAGAAAGTATAATATAGAATAAATAAGTCCTTGTTTTATGAATCATTATTTATTTCCGTAGAACTGGATGAGAACGGCAATTGTTTGTTAATAAATAACGTATCTTATACTTTGATAAAGTATATCAGAGGCCAATATTTCTGGTTTAAATTGCTCTTCTTCTCTATAATTTTATATAAATATAAAAATAAATTAAAAAAAAATACTTCAAATAATCTTTAGACATGATATTAGGTATGTATAAAAAATCATAAAAAAGGATTACTTCAAATCTTATTTTCTATTTTACTATATAATTGGAATATTTTTAAATTGTAAATTTAGGCTTTTTAAAATTGGCTTTGGACGTGATATCATATATAAAAAAATCATTATTAAATTAGAAATTTGTATAAAATTAATACTTCAAATCTTCTTTCTTCTTGTTAACTATAAAATTAGGATATTTTTGAAATTGTAAATTTAGGATGGCCCACAACACAGTCATGTCAAATACACTTATATGACCGAATGAATAGTGTTTGAGCTGAAACTATGACGTTGTGGAGTGTCGATAACGATATAGGTGATAAATTTTAATAGAGCCCACGTGTTTACCTTCAATGACATTATTTCAGTATATCGATTACATCGCAATAATAGGGAAGGCTTCTTGCCGGCATTGCAAATACAATCGAAAAACAGGATAATTCGCTACAAGATAAATTGTTGTCAACGTCTCCCAACACCACATATTTTCTCATCTCCACACGACACTTTCCCTCTACATGTAATCTATGAGAGGATAAGTAACAATATATTCTTTCAAAGCGAAGGGGAAGATTTGGTAGTAACTTTATTTCAGTGCAAAGGAAAGAGATGGCTGAGTTAAGAGATTGATTACATAAGTAGGGACTTAAGTATAAACAAATTTGCAACAAGACTTAAAAAATTGTTGTAGGAATCATTTTATGAACTTAAAACTTTTATTTAAAACAATTTAGTTTCCAGTTCTTTGTATTTTTTAGATAACGGCTGTAAAGGTTACAGCTCGTGGAATATGGGAGATAACGCTGTGTCACGATCACACTGTATACTGTGATGTCATCAGCAAATATCAGCCATTGTACATCGATATCATCCGCAGTGTAGACCATGAAAATCTTATAAATATAAATGAATTGTTAGTACAGTTTACTATCGTCTAGACATGCAAGTAGGTATTACTTATTGTAACTGAAACCTAGAGAGTATTATAAGCTATCAAAAGCCTATTATAAAACATATTGCAATCTCAAAACGTAGACTGAACAAGTAAATTAATATTAAAATATCCATATACATTTTAAATATATTTGGAATGATGTTGGTAATAATCACATTACTGTAACAATGATTACTTCAATACACAGGTTTAAATGGTTAGCCGCATATATCCAATATAAAAATAATGCTGGTGAAACCTCTCGTTTTGTCCCACTTTGAATATTGTAAATTGTATATCGTTGATGCAAATGTTTAATGTTATTGTAAAATCAGCTTGTACATAAACGAATAATTTTTACTTGATATTCAAGAATTTCCGATTTTAAAAGTAATTATTTTATTTACTGATGAATTCAAGCATCCAGCTCCTTTTTTGTGGTTTTCCTACTGGGCATTCGTCATATTAGAATAGCATGGTACAGGGTGAGCTAATGATAACTCTAAAATATGCTTATACTGTTATATGATAAATATCACAACAATGAAATACTCAAAGATTGTTTACAAATTAATTCAAAATTGTTCGACGTGGTGCTGTTCCCAATTAAAAACTAGGTAAGTTTATTTCAAAATACGCCCTCATGGAAAAACAAATAGTGGACGTCTAAACACTTTTCGTACACCAAACAATGTGAAAAGAGTGAAAGTTGCAGTTTGGCACTTGGGATTTCAAACATAACCTTACTTTTTATTCTTACAAAATTTAAATTTCACAAGAACTTAAAAAGACAGGGTGAGCCAGAAAATTTCTGCTATGATATATTTCCATTAAATATGTGATGCCTAATTTTTGTGATTTATTGATTATGCGTGATAAAGCACATTTTATCTTTCTGGTCACGTTAACAAACAAACCATTCGTTATTGGAGTGCTCTTGACCCCAGAGAGCTTCAATCTAAGCCTTTTCACAGCCCCAAAGTGTATAATATGTAGTTACTACAGAAAGAAGTTTTGGACTTTACTTCTTTGAATATAATTGGGGATACACGGGTACTATGAACTCAGCGCGGTATGTTGTAATTTAAAAGAACTTCTTGACTAGTTAGTTGAAGCAGTACCTCAATAAATGCTGGAACAAGATTTTCACGGCTTTTTTAGCCGTCTTATAGATTCTTCAGCCGTTTTAATGTTGGCCTTTAAAGGATATGGTTTAACAAACTTAGTAAAATTAACTTTCACTGATTAATATTTTACACGTCTATATATGTTATATACCAGTTAAATATTAAAATTATTTAATATGTGATATAAAATATTTGAGAGTTTGGTTTAGATTCTCTCAATAATTATAATATTGTTATTTATAAAACAGGCAGTTTGGAGTTAAGGGTCGAAGAAGGTATTCTACATACTCAAGTATAGTCAAGCATCTAGATGGCTGTATTATGTAGAGTGAATGTCTATGTTACATCTATTAATTGTCTATAAGTACTAAATAATATACTTCGTTTAGTATTAATCCTTGATTTTAATACTTATAATATGGAACGTATTCAATGTCACGGTAAAATGTCATGTTATAGGGCTAGTTAAAGTCGAATGTTAAATTTCAAGTATACGTATAAATATATGGTAACATGTCATATCATTGTATTCAAATAGATTTACTCAGCGAACTCCTCTTAACTGTCCTTACAACCAATTTAAACATTCGCTAACACTCAACTAAATCCCATGTAGTGGCATGCACCAGATGTTTTTATATTTAAAAGTTAAGCTTCCTGCAAAATTTTAATCTATAGATCATTTCGTTCTGGAGATATAGTCCTAACATACATAAATTAAATTTTCCAGCTCTTAAGGTAAAAAAGCCTAGCTGACTCTCAGTAAGAACAGTTTTGTAAATATTCTTTTAGTTAAATGTAATAATGTAGGTTAATGGGTATATCTCATTCCGTAGGAGATAAGGTATAACTACTAGTTCTGCCCCGGTCTTGCTTCTTTGTCTTAAGGACTTGTACGTTTCATACTGCGTCGTAATTCACAGGCCTAAAAAACTCAAATCAATTGTAGAAAATATTAATGTATTTAGCATGAACTACAACACGAATAACTGCAAATCAGTGGTTTACTAATATTTAGGTAACACTTTAATATAGGAGGAAACATTATTGCTTTATTGTTGTTTCACACCATTGTTTAAAGCTGCATGGTGTAAACTCTGTAGCAGTGCACGACCACACACATCATGCTCCATTTATTGACACGTTTATGTGTTTATCTTACTTATATAACTGTAATATACGTTTGTATTGGAAAGTGAGTGTTGGCCTATTTAACAAGTAGAAGATGAACTCTCTTTTTTGTCTACGCTGTCCTTGTATGGTTTAAATGGAAAATACGTTCAAAATAAAAAACCAGATTTGAATGCTAGTAGAAAATAAACGTTTACAAGTACACTTGTCCTTTAATGTAACTATAAATATTAAAGCCAGTGTTATCCTGATTGATTCAAGATAAGTAAAACTGGTCTAAATATTTCTAAGAATATTTGTGTTTGAAGTAATTTTACAAATTCATACCAGCCAACAATATATACAGATATTATATGTACATGTAAGTACTTAGTTACATGTAAATATTAATGAATACTGTAGAAAAAATTGAAAACATGGGGAAATGGAAATATAAATGCAACAGTATTAACATAGAAAAAGGAATGGAACCGCATAAAATATATGAAGTCAAATATAAAATATAAAAAGGTTGATTGGAAATGTTTAAAAATAAAAAATATGAATGGATTATACGAATAGTGAAAGATCACCTGTTCTGGTATTCCACTTCGTGAAAGTCAAATAGTAGCCTTGTTTGGGAAAGTCCTTCCGCAATTGAGACCTCAGCGTCAAACGTACCAAGCATTGTGCGTTCTAATACAACAAATCTGCCAAAGTGATAGAACGTAAAACAAAGGAAAAAAAGTGATTGGCAAATTAAACTGTATTTCTGAACTAATCTCATTAATTGGCTACGTCGCGTAGGATAAAGACAAAACATCCCAAATTTTTAATCACAACATACATTATTCTCATTTTTGTACACAATATAAAAATTAAAAACTCTAGATATATAGAGCCATATCTGTGAAGAAGCAAAGTAAGTAAAGTAAAGTAAGTTTATCTGATTTAAGAAGCCCTCTAACACTTAACCTTGTGACCAACAAGGTGACTTCAGAACCACCACCAACGTCGGGCTACTTGCAAGAACAGGATCACTCAGCGGTCCCCCACCTAGCAGCAATCACGGTCGATTTTGCTTGATCTGGTTATGTTGCGATAACCGTTTTAAACCCGCTACACTCGCCATTGGTGAAGTTTTTGTAGGTCTAGAGCCATATTACCCTCAAATAGGGTTGGAACCGGAATCAGTATTGTTATAGTACTTTCAGTGTTGCAGTGTTCACAATACATTAGGAGTAAATCTAGTAATAGATCAGTTAAAGATATCAGATCAGCTGTAGAAATCTGTCACTAGAAATCACTTTATCACTAAGAAACAGTAATTACAGTGAAGGTATCCCTCAATTAAATCTGATTTCATCAGTTTACCATCCCCCTAGCATTGTTGTCCCTCTGTAATCTAAAGTATCTGAAATAGTAACGTTAACAATTGTTTCCTAAACAAAATTGAAAACCTGAGTGAAAAAATACTTTTCGTGCGGTATTTGCAACTGGAACCAGCAAAACATTCTCTTTTCTTCTCATGGTAATTATTAAGCTGATCGGTTCGAAACAATAACTACATCGAAGCTTTTCCACAGCTACACACAGATTACATCGATTTACCCAGCATTGCGGTCCCTCGGGATCATCTGGATAGTTTATCCTATTGTTACTACTACTAAGGAGTAAAAATCTTAGTTGTTAACCCCCTGGGAAATTCGAAATCATTCCGCTCTAATTTAATCTACTTTACAAGTCACTTATTGTTATGGAGTTATCTATCATAGCTTTTACTTTGGAAATCCAAATTAGGCTCAATGGGTACTTTCACTTTAAAAATTATCGATCACTAAAACCTCGCCTAGTGTTTTAAGTCAAATGTGAAACTATCAACTTCAATTTTAATCCGCAATCTATTTGTATGTTACGAGTATTTACGTATACGTTAAGTTTATGTCCAAAATAAGGGTATAGCCCCTTAAAAAATTAATCACAATTACAATTTTCTTGTTCGGTGAATGGGAATTTTAAGATTACCCTTACAGGATTACTTAAAAAAATTTAAATGAAAAAAATTTCTAAGGAATGGTCCTGAATTACATATTTACTCTTTTCGTAACTAATGCAAGCTTTTTAATTCGTTTCATATAATCACATTTTCGAAAACCTCATTGCATACATTTTCCTCGAACATTTCTGCTGGCTTTTGGGCCACCCTGTGCCGTATAGTTTATCGAGCACCATTCTCACTTATTATATTAGTGCAGTTTCTTTGTAGTAACTTTTCCGTAACCTTTATTTAAAGTATTTTTTTAGATCTGGACTATAAATAATGTAATTCTAACAATGGTACAGTGCAAATATTACAGTCGGGATATGTGCACGGTTGCATTAGTTGCGATGGTCTGTAATTAATATTAAGGGATAGTACATGCAGGTATTTTATATAATACGAATAAATATTACAAATATCATTACGTACGTGCAGAAAAAAAACCTAAGCTGATATATAAAATCTTTGAAAACTGTTATTATATCTGACATGAGACAAGCATTATTGTTAGACCTGGCGGGTTTATCATACAAGCGTTGTTAAACACTAATCATCGAATTATACACTTAATTATACGTATGCACCTGCACGTTTACTTTATTAACTCTGATTCAATTAACGCCCATAAAACGATAGATAAACTTTAATGGACATTTCCTCTCGCAGAAAATGTTTTCAATCATACCCGCGGTGGGTTTAAAAGGTATAACAAAATTTCGAATATTTCAGGTTTGTTTAGCTTTATCAATTGCTGTTAGTTACATTCTTTGCCATATTAGTAAGTGATGCAGGTGAGAGTTGCCCAGTTTCGTTGCTTCTATTTAAATAAGACTCAATACTTCATTGATAACTAAAGATAAATAAAAAAATGCTCTGTTTATTTCCATTCTTCAATTTACCTAAACGCTTTTGAAAAATTAAATGTATTTGGAAAAATGTTTTAAAATCTTAATTATCAATGTTTTATTCTGGTTAAACAAATAATAAGAACGAATTGTCCTTTTCCGAAAAGTTAATATTGTAATATTATGCGTAAGATACAATACAATATCTCCCATCCATTTGTTACGGGTTTATGTTCTTGTCTCATAATACATAAATGTTTGAGTATTCTAATTCAAACAACATGAAGTAATGGATACCAACGACATCTTTCGTGGATGGTAAAAATTCAAAGTTTAACCAAACTACACCTGAATTAAGTTCCAGCCTTGTTCTTACCGTGTCTTTGGATTTCTTCGGTTTTAAATATTTAGTTACTAAATTACCTCTTCAGCCTTATAATCTCTAAAAACTAAAAATTCTGCAAATTTAAAAAATTATGTTTTCGGATTTTCTTATCGTTATTGTTTTTTTAACCTGTTTTGTGTCATATCAACTATCGTCAAAAATAAAATTTAAACAGAAGACAGTAAAATGATTTTGGATTCAGGAAAGTTGTTGAGTTCCAAAATAACTGTTAAGTAAATGCTATGGAGAATTGAGGAAAAACTTTTTGATCATTAATAATTTCAAACACTCCCAGCCCCATTCACGTTAATGATTAAAGGTTCACGTTAATGATTTTACACTTAGTTTAGAGTAACATAGACGCTGTGGTTGAAGGCGTAACTTTCAATATTTATAACACAAAATTTAATCAACGATAAATCGTAGAAAATAGCTTGTATTATTAGTTGGAGTATTGAGTAGTGATAATGCAAAATACATACTGCTATACATTCTTAGGAGGAAAACATCGATAAAAATGTCCTAAGAAAATATGGCCACAAAAGTTTATTCCACAAAGAATAAATACATTATATTTACGTATGAATAGTATTATTGTCTTAACTTTAAAATGGAGTTTTGTTGACTTATTTATTAACTTATTGCATGTTATTTTTGGGCTGAACAATAATATACTAAGGCGATGAATTTATTAATATACTTATTTTATGTATTTATTTATCTTTTTCTGGATATAGATTACAAAACAATTACATAATTATTTTATTAATTTTTACAAGATGTTAGAAAAATTACTTTCATGGCTAAAAGAGAAAGGTCTAAAAAATAAGCGTTTAAAAAAGAACCATCTCTGTATAATGTGCTAGTGATCGGAAACATTGAATTATCAAATTGGATTCTGAAAGAAATGTAAAATCTTTTACGAATTTGTTAAATTATGACTACTTAATTATGTTAACTTAATTAAGATTTTTAAGGTAAATTATTAGTAATAAAGTAACTAATCTCATTTCCTGATGAACAGAGATGCTAACTGATAGTAATCATTGTTATTACAACCAACGCTAGTGACAGATTCTTTTGTGTAATACGATTAGAGCTTCTTGGCGACCAATATCGAGGGTCGTGATCATATTCTGTTGCAAATAGCGTTGTCACGCGATATAATAATGATATAAAGCAATAGGTAAAATTTTAAACAGTATTATTTATTTGTTTCGGTATGTTTTGAAGGAATATATCGTGCAGTATAAACGTATTTTATTTTAAAATACTACAAAACTATCAGCAGTTTATTGCATCAATTCGATAGGAAATAATAGGATTTCATAAATTTCCTAATGTTACGTAAATAAAGCTGAATGATCGATCCAAGAAATTTTATAATTTATAAGAAGTTATGGTTAGGTAATTTTATAGTAAGTGTTTATATAAGGCACAATGTAGGAATATACCACATTTTGTAGTTCGTAACAGGATTCGCAGAGGTTTCAATACAAAACTTGCAATTTCTACGTTCTCTTGGCAGACTAAAAAGAAATTGTGCCAGCATAGTGATAATGACGCTAATCCACATCCATGGATGGCCATGTACAATCATATAATTTATTCTAGTCTATGTAAAAATGAAGTATAATGCAACATGTTAAGTCTACAGATAACGTCTTTCTATAGATATCTTATGGATAGTTATGGTACACAAACGCCCTAATCCATATAGGAACGTGCACCATTATAGAATTAAAATGATAAAGTTTCATTGAAAATTTCAAGTATAAAGATAAAGTATTTCTTGACACAAGATAATTAAACATTTTTTTCATTAAATTGAGTTCCATATCATTGATTAAATAGTAAGACTTTGCACACTAGTTCACAATAAAATTATGTTTTAGGCATTTGAATAGCTAGCTTTAATATTTGACACGTTAATGTTTTTTAAGAGTACTTAAAATTGATAATTCTGCTATTCTCTCGTTGCCATTATAGTTACTCATAATAACAATGTAAATATGTACGCTAAAACCCTGCCAAATTCCATGGAATGACAAGCACCATATTAAATTGAGTGATTCCCTTACAGAAATGAAGCACTATGAAAATACGGTCTCTATTAATACCGTATCAAATTGCTAGACTTCGTTAACTGTGTCAATAATAGCTGTAATCTGGAATCTCTGTGATCATCCTTTATTCAGCAGATTGTTAGTGGGCTTTAGACTTGGCTTACAAAGCTACCTTCCTTTCATTACTGAACCGTCCTCATACACTTACAGTATGAGAAATAATTTTGTCTTAAAAAATTCCTCAAATCTAAAAATACTACTAAACGCCTTTAACATTAAAAAATGTGAGGATTATTTTGTTAATATTCAGAAAGTTATCTCGAAAAATGTCTTACCTACTTGTCTGTCCACACGATTTCTCGGCTATTATCTGATCTATTGACTTGAAATTTGTCATAAAGCTTACTTTATTTTATAAAGAACACATTTGATTTATAATATTGAATGTGAAGATTTAGTCCATGGGAATTGTCTGAGCGTTAGAAAATATTCTACGTTGGTCTTATGGGTGAATATGATGCCAATGAGACACTCTCAGAATAAATACATTATTAAATAAAATTATTACAATAACATATTTTAAAATATTCAAACTTATTTTTTAAAGCTTACTCTCATTGGAATGAATTATAAACTTATATTATAACTGCTCGTGCAACCTCAACGAAGTCTGTTTCTTATATATCACTTGCTGTGCGTATCTTATCTACAAAAACCTAATATTGTAACATTTATTTAAGTACACTTTAAAAACATATAAAAGCTGTTTTAGTATTTTCCAGTGTTGAATATGTTTTAAACCCACCTTTATTAATCAAAGGTGTCAAATAATTAAAAACTGTCATGAATGTGATATTTATTCAACTCTCAATTATTTAGATTTAAAAATTGCTAAGAGCATCATGCTATTGCTTTGTGCTATAAACGAATACAATTTATGTAGTAATAGATGCACGAAAAAATAGTAATATGTGTAAGTTTTGACTTTCATAAGTTAGTATCGTTTTGTAAATAAAATTAATGTAAAAATATATTATATGTCAAAACTCATTAAAAAAATTACAAATAAATATGCTAACAAAATAAAACTATTACTATATGTTGATAAAACACTACTTTTCCAAATTGTTTATTTTTTGGAAGAGACCTTTCGAACAAAAGGTTTCATCTTCAGGCAACTCCACACATAAATATTTACACGTTGTTTGTTACAATAATATTAAAATAACATATGGTGTAAAAATTTAAATACAAATATTTTGGAAATATTTCAGCCAGTGTGAAAAATTTAATTTGACTACAGTTTAATTTTTGAATATACTGAGAAGAAAGAAGATTGGAATTTTCAATAAGACCATCTTCATTGTTCATGAGTTTTTCTTTATTTCTGTTTATGTCTAGTGTTTCTCAAGCATTTAAGTTCATTGGTTTTGTTATTTCCTTAATTAATTTTAGATTTTTAATTGATGTTCTGTGTCCTGATTCAATGCCGTGCTTGGCTACAGCAGATTTGACAACTGTTTCATATTTTGTGTGTGATAAATGCTCTTTAAATCGTGTTTTTATTGTTCTTTTTGTTTTTACAATATAAACACAACAATAATTAACAAAAAATTACATTAAAATATATTTGGTCACATTCATCGAATCCTTTTTTTATAAATTCCCGATTTACTGAATAAAAAATATTTAATACAAAGAATAAACAATTTGGAAAAATAGTGTTTTTTTTATTAAAATTTAGTAATATTTACAGAATTTTCCAATTGCTCCAAGAGTCTACAATAATAAAACTAGAAGAAATATCCATTTATTTTAATATACTGATTTAATTTATTTGAAACATCTGAGTTACTAAATACATGAAAAACTATTCATTTTTCAGAAAGAGTCATATTAAGTTATAAAAATGAATACGTAGCCCTTTGGTGCTCTCTTTAGAAAAACTGAAGCACCCATAAAATCTCACTTTAATATTTGTAAAATTTTAGTGATCCTTCAAGACTGCTAAATTAAATAGTTTTCCTTCTCCGAATGAGGAAGATTATTTGCATTGAATAAATATTATACTGGATTAAATTCTTGTTTGCCAATGCCCAAGTTGGTGTTCCTGTCTAATATAAAATGCCATAAAAATATTGCATTTATTCAAAAATTAGCTATAGCGCCATATTAACTCCTTGACAACATTTCACCTCGCCCTTCCGATAATGATAAAAAACAATATCTTTTGTGTAAAGAATCTTTTGTGAAAATATTAATCATATTATAATAAATAAACACGTATCAAAGTATTCATGCATTATTCGAGTCAAATGTTTATTTAGTGTATATTTTATGTGTCTTTTCCATAACTGCTAAATTATTGTTAACACAAAGAGCTGAATTGACTAAGCTGAACTGTATAGTAGAAACAGTAGCAATTTACAGTAAAACTATCCTTAGGTTGTAATCCAACGAAATCCTTTTATAATCATCTTTAGTTAATACAAAGTATGAGTTAACAAACGTTTTGGAATCAATTTTATAATAAAACAATTTTATAATAAAAATCGTATACAGAGTTTGGCTAAAATGAAAGAAGTTTATTTCTAGGTTAAAAAACTTATTATTGATAATGTATGATTTTAAGCAATAACAGTTGTCAAAAAATCATAATTGGTGAATTTTAGGAAAAAGACTAACCGAGAAAAGAATACTAACAAGCTCCACACTATGAGAAAATGACGTAGTGAAACTCCTGCTATATATCCACTAGTAACGAAAAACCTGTATTCAAGTACAATGCACAGTTTCTATTCTATTCTTGCTTATGTTATATTGCTTTATATATCTCATGCTAAAAAAATAATTACCAGGTTTGATATAAATTTCATCATTGCATTTGTAGTAAATTAAAATGTTTGTTGAAAGATGAGAAAAGTTTGGTGTACAAGCTAATTCAGTAAAAAGTTATTTATGCAGCAGAATGTAATCCAGATGCAAATCTAGTTGTTTCTTGTCTGTGTTTTGTTCAGTGACTTGGCACAAACTAACTATTTAGATTCTCGCCAACTGTCTGTCCGTCTGTATGTCCAGACGCAATATCTAGCCAAATTGTTGTACACAATGAAAGTCTTTTGACTTCAAAGTTTTATAATTTTACATTAGCAACATTAATACGTTGTATATATATATATATATATATATATATATATATATATATATATATATATATATATACCTGATACATGGTCTTACTAACCTCATTCTTACTAAAAAATGTCAAAATGGAGATGTATGTGTTTTCAAGAAGATAAATGTAACTTCACGAATAGTTTAATTAATAATGATACAACATTGATTGTGAAGAAAATTTTAGAGGATGATATAGGCCTACACAGTTCCTAAAATGTAACATTAAATAAATTATGTGTTTCTTTAAGACATTATCTTTATGGAACTTGTTTTGCCATAACCGTTCAGATAATATGATAAATACGTTGCCATGTGCTTTGCAGAATATGGGAACCATATTGAAATATGCTTTAATATAGTATTGTTAATGTGTTGCAATGGGCTTTAAGGTAATTTAGCGCCTTTTTGCCATAGACTTCTGAGCTACAAAATTATTATAATCCACTAATGAAATAAAAGTTCTGTTCATAAGTTAACAAACCAAATTTTCTCATGATAATATCATTTTGTTTATTATTAAAGACACCCTTCGCTAACATTGGTATGAATGAATTCTAATTTCAAATATATACATTTTTTTTGGCTGGACCAACTAATAAATACAAATTGTCATTTAAGTAAAAACTTAGTACTATTTACATAGGGATCTGCCATACTAATTTCATTTATACTACTAATGTTTATGTGCACAAACAAATTTTAACGAAATATATCAGTTAAAAAATTGTATCAGGCACGACAAAAGCGAATAATTTATCTACTCTCATACTCTTATTTAGTTGAACTAATCATTATCTTTAGCATAGCAATAGGTTTATGGATTTTAAATTTAGTCATATTAAATAACTGTTATTAAATAGTCTTCCTATTTGCATTTAAATGGATTTTAAATATACAGGGTTTAAAAAAGTCCCAGACGGGCTTGATAATTCCCGAAACATTAGAGCTACGGCTATAAAACTTGATGGTTCATTACTGCACCTATAAATCTACTTTGTGAAGTAACCTTTAATTTCATGCTCTACTCGTACTGTGCTCTAATTTTAGAATTCCTTCTAACTCCTTGCGGGAAATTCCGATGACATTTCAATAATTTTAGTTACCTCAAAAGTTAGATTTATAGGTGCAGTAATGATATACCAAGATTTCGTGCTTTACCTGTAATCGTTCGTGAATTATGAAGCCCGTGCGGGACTCTTTTACCATCTGTATATTGTCAAACGCAAAAGTGGTTGCATAATAACAAGGAGTAATAGCTTTGCTATGTGGTAAAAACATGCTCGGAGGGAAAGTGGGATATCCTCTATTGTATCTGTATTTCAGTTAAGTTATTTTAAGTTATTGAAACTTAAATATTGATAACGATACAAAGCACATAAACAAGACATAAACATTTTTAAATTGTCTACAATTATCTAAATCCTAATTTAAATATAGACGATCCGCACTTAGGAATTAGTTTTTGTCCCTCAATTGCTACATTACAGAAGCAATATTTAAAATTGGGACTATTTAAATAGTAATTCCAACATATATCTTACATACGAAAGTTTTTTTATATTAAGATGCCTGATATTTAATCAAACAAAATCAAGTCCACGGGTTTTGGGGAAATGTTGAATTTTGAATGTACATTACTCAGTTATAGGAATCAAGCATAGACATATTTTTACTCTAAAATACCACTCAAAAATACTGCTAAAGAATTTTTAAGAACATTAAATGTTCTTACAAATGACAATACAAACTACAATAAACAAATTTTGTTTATTGTAGATAAAGACAGTCAATATTAAAAGAAATAAATGCACCAGGCACTATTTTTAAATTTTTATGACGAAATCCTGTTAAAGACATAGCCTCCGATGTCACTGAAGAGGCACAGTGTACGGATAAGGTATATAAGTATCGGTATATATATATATATATATATATATATATATATATATGTATTGGTATATAGGTATTATATCTAGACAAAACCGATGAAATAGCAACAGGAAATGGGAACCGAAAGCATATATTGTATTGTATTAGATTTATAGATATTCATATCTTCGATAAACAAACATAGGAAATGGTCTATACACATAAATGTAGTTTTAGAGAATTAAACTAACAGTTTACATTACCTGTAACTCAGGACAGTTCATGTCTTTGTATGTTTATGTGTACGACTGCATAAATTTCTCTATTCCTCATCACGAGTCTTTGTGATGTATTTATAAGAGATTCAGCAACAATTTAGGTCTATTGGAGAGTAATTAAATTTTGATTTTGGATTGCAATAAAATTAAAAATAATGTATAGATCTACATAAACATTAAAGTTATGTAGGTCCTCAATAAATCTAAGGACAAAATTACTTCTTTTACTTTTAAATTTTACTAACTTTTATGGAATACCACGATTTATTAAGGCCACGTTCCCAGTGCAAAATAAAGTATATATTTAGGTTTTTTTTTAATAATACACAGTCTACGCCAACCCTTCAAGGGGGCAATATAATTAGTGCAATGCATAATGACATATTTTACTGTAACTTCAAATAGAGAGAAAATGCAATGAAACTTTGAAGTTATGCTCAATCCAGGTCATAGTTTTATTCAAAGAATTATTTTTGAAGATATAAAAATAATATTTTTCTTTTTATATAAAAAAGTGTTTAATTTATGAGAATAGGTAAGGTTTACTAAATAATTTTCTGAGCCTTTTGCTAAGTGAAGTGTTTATTTATATTATTGTATTTGGATTCTCACTTTACAATGTAAGCTACTTTGATTTTTATTTTATTTTCAAATATAATAAATTTTAAAAATATAAAATCACTGTACTAATTTTAAAGTTTTCATGATTATGAAAATGGCCACAAAATACTTATTTCATCAGTACAAGAACATAGTGCATAAATGTATAAGGCAAAGTGCAAAATACTACTGCGTAAAGGGCAGTGGGTAAATCATAGATAACACAGCTCGGTTGCCGGTTGCTTTGAAGTTTCAATCTGCACTGTACATCATCCTCGGACATGAACCTTCTCTGATGGACACTGCAATATTCAGTAGCTATCCCGGAGCAACTGTAATGGCGTTCATTTAATATTAATCTATGTTTTTCATGTTAATTAGAACCTTTGTCACACTGTAGATCTTATTTCATAAGTGGAAAAAAGTACCTTACTTTATTTTTATGTTACTTATTTATCTCGTTATTCAGACACAGAAAGGTAATGAGTTATTAAAACTACTGATGCTTCAAAGTGGGGGAACAATTTAGTTTTCTGTTGATTCACTTTAGAAAAAGACAAGGCTGACCACTACTTTCGTAGTATGTAAGAGGTTTACTCAACAGATATTTCAGTATTGTATCAAAATACTTACTCAAAAGGTCTTAATGAATCAATTTAATTTTTTGGAACCATTTATGAGTAAAAATATTTTAGGTATTCGTCAAGCACAAAAGACAAACAAATAGACAGGCAGAAAGACATAAAATTTGCAGTTTCTCAAAATATACTATAGGCTTCGCTAATGCTGACCCAATAAAGGCTGTATAATTCTAATTTATATTTGTCTTTTGTGCTTCAAATGATTTATGTTTATTATATAATTTAAATATTAATATTTATGATGTGGTTTTTATGCTTAAGGAGTTTTTTAAAACTAGGCGAAGAGAATTTACACAGAATTCAACGTGTTGAAAGCACGGATACCAATCTCGAGATGAGATGAATTTGTCAAGTAAAAGTTGAATGTTTGCTAAACCACAATTCTTTCTCAAAGTTTTACAAATAACACTTGTTCCTTTAGTTACAGTAGGGATTTACCTCAAAATATATTACGGTGGAATGCGACCATTTTGTACCATTCAAGACTTGAATAGTAACTGAAATTTAAAAAATAATTAAAAAAATAGCGTATAATTTTATGATCTAATAACGATCCTGCTATTAAAATTTCAGTATTTTCTTGTACCTTACAGCTTTTTATCTTAATTTTACAAAAATGGCACTCATATCTCTAAACATGTAAATATAGTAAATCAATGAATTTTATTTTATTTTGCAGAGAAATTAAATAACTGCATCAATGCACAAATGAAACAGCTGGTTGGTGACACTCTCACCTAATAGAAACCAGCAACCCAAGCCTCTCTCAATACAGAAACTGCTTCTATATTATTACGTTTTTTTTATTAAATCAATAAATAAATTTTTGATACAAAAATGTATTCTGATATACGGAAGATAATTTCAGTTAGTTCTAAGGTCCGACACTAGGGCTTCACCTCGACCACCACGGTGCATGTAAGGTCCCCTTACTTGATATTCGTAAATTTTCCAGAAAAACAACCCACCTATACGGTACTTAACAAAGTGCCATGCCGAGTGACAGCGCTAGTATCGTGATCACCCCTTGATTCCTTTAACTCCGTCAGCAGTGCTGCACTTGAAAAGCGGACTATAGTCGCAATCATTAATTGCTGCCCCATCAACGGAAATATTGAGGGAGTCGTTTAGTTCACTTCACGGCAACTTGGGCGCGCCACAGTATCGCGCCTGCAGCACCACAGAAATTGTTTCAGCGCTCACATTTCTGAGTTTATAGCATTTCATGTGTTACCTCTTATGGAAGTATTACAATCAATGGTTCTACTGAGTCCGTGAATTATGTTCTCAAGTGAATTTCAGTGTGATTTGTTCCACCATGTTTACCAACACTGTAGATTACCATTACCACTCTTCTGTTTTCTTGTTTTTAGCACATTTTTTCACGACTGATCTTAGCCTTTACAAAATATTTGAAATAATCCAGTAGAGTAGGTTTTGTTTTTTAATATTCAGCATAAGACTCCTTACTATTTTTGAAATAGTCCAGGGATACAACAATAATATTGAGCTTATCCTGTGACCATTGGACCAATCATCGGATATAACGGCCGCCCTTTATTGGTAGACACATCACGTGGTCCCTTCTGTCTGTCTGCCGCTGTCGTGTAAAAACTCACGACTCGCTTTAAAAACGGGAGTGCCTAAGTAGTATACCGTATAAAATGTTTTTAAAATTTGAATTTTTGATTTACTTCTTCAAAAATATATTCAAATTAACTAATCTAATTGAAAACAACGAGAAGAGTGTTAAGTTTATCAATGCTATGATTCTTTGAGAAAGGATATGCAGAATTTACAAAACTAAATCAGTGGATTCATCTTGTATAAGAAACAATAAATCGTACTACTCCCACAACTCGAAATGATGATTTCATATTAGCTTGTTGATTTTTATATGTCTAATAGCAAGACCTGTGGCTATGGTACAGTGATTTGGATTCGTAGGTAAACCTGTCTCTGATAAATATTGATTGAGTGGTGGGGAAAATTGAAAAAGACAGTATTTTCCTACTTCAGATCTTAGTCCCTGCACTTATGTGTTCATTCCTATTCAAATAATTCTAGACCATGGAATAAGATTAGCTTATAATTTTTGACTTGTGAACTAAACGAAATTAATATTTATACAAAGGTATATATAAGAGTTTTTCTCACGTTTATTTTGTAAATAGTAGTGTTTAATTTGAAAACTTAACTGTCTTACGATTTCTTTCAGTATATATATATATATATATATACGCATAACAATAATTCACATCTGTTATATGTTTATAAAATTATTATTCTCATTTCCAATTCAATATTATTTATTTATTTTTTATCAATTATTACGTACTATAAGAATTTATATATTATTTTAAATCTTGGCAATGTTTAATATACATTATTTAGATTAAAGTAAGTTTAAAAGTAGAATAGGAGAATATGTTTAACATTAATATAGTTATAACATGTTTAAAACACTTTCTGAACTTACCCTACGATATGTGTTTTAAGTTTTCATTTACTTTCCTTGATTATAATAGAGAAAGTCTTTCTGCAACTAAATATATGTATATTTAGATAAAACTTGACTGCATCATTTATCTAAAGGTAAGTAATAAATAAATTTTACGTACGTAAATAGGTAAACAATTAAGCTATACAAACAAGATTGCAATGTAAACTAGTAAATTATACAAACAAGAGTGCAATGCTGACAAATAAACTTACACATATTACAGTGTAGCGGTTGTTCTGTGTCACTGCCGTAGCTTGTCATCGATTACACTGTGCCACAACATACTGCTAGTCCCATTACAACATCAGAGTACAGCCTCTGTGCCATCAATCAGGATAATGTTGTCCATATTATCGATGGTCAGTTTATGGTAGAATCTCGAGAGCTATGACTACGTTAGGTAGGCCTCAGTTTAAAGTCATAAATTACACAATGACATCACACACTATCTATTCTTTCACCTGTTTTCATAGAAAAAAAAACAATGTCATGGATTGAAAATATTCCTTGAGACACAATGTCAAAACTGATTTATGCCTACTCAAACACAGAGGAAATATTTGAGACATGTGAAGGACACTGTTTATGTGTTGATGTGAATTCGATGTTCCGTCTTGTTTTGGATAAATTACTTTGGGAAAAGAATTTTTGCTTCGACTTGTCCATTTATACCCACAACAGCTTGTGAACACCTTGAGCACAAAAATCATTAGAATCTGGAATAGGCATAACAGAACTTAGTTGCAAATCAAAACATACACAAGAATTACAAGAAATTATTAAAAATCCACGCTATTCTACATTTATAATAAGATCACCTTGAAAACTAATTATGAAAATTAACTTCAAAAAATAACTCAGTAATTATAAAATCTGTGTAATGTTTTTTTTAGCCTGTGATAAAGAAACTACAATTATTACTACTTATTCATGAGACGATCGGTGATTGGTTAAACTTGAGCTCGACTTCATTCATTCACTTTTATGTTTGTAGTACTGGTCCTGCCATTCAATATAAAAATTGTTAAATGAAAATAGCTGCCTCAGCGAGGACTACCAATCTCAAGGTTTTTGATCCTGTCTGATCAGGAAAATGTATAAGATAACATCTGCAACATATAGGGTTAAAAATTAATAAACGTAAATAATTTGATAAAATGTAATTTGAAGATAGCAATAACAAGATAATAAGGAAACTGAAAAGAAAGGCCTTTTCCTACCTAATTTCGCAGGAAATTATAACACTAACCTTCGTTTGATAATATAAATTATGGTGCTATGTTTGGTATAGTAATATTTAAAATTCGGAATAGTTTTTAAGTATTTCTATTTTACCTCAACATTAATAACTAAAACACGATTTTAACGGGAACAGTTAGAGTTACATTGTCCTTTCTTACACTTAACCAGCATCATAATAATAAAATTAAACTAACTAAAATTATTCTCTAAACTAAAATAAAACCCTACTAAGGATTTAAATTAAAAACTAATTGGGACTTAATATTTGTACGGTATTATGTTTGTGAGGAAAACAAAGCCATAGATATATTGTTTATATTCGGAAAATGTTTTAATCAGGAAGCCCTTGTTATAGCCCAATAAGATGTGGAATGGAACAGAATAAAGTTGTTGTAATAATAATAATATATATATATATATCAATATGTTATATAAAGAAGAATTAGCCCACAAATTTAGTAATAGTTGGCAAAAATAATAAAATCGCACTGTCTGGTCTAATATCTCGGATGTTTAAACGACTATATTACACAGCTGAACTTTACAATATTTGTGATTCAAAATGCTTTGTTTACTTTCCCACCTTGATAGGCGTAAATAGTGCTTTTATTCAGTGTTAAGTATATATTCAGCGTTAAGTATATATTCAGTGTTAAGTATATATTCAGCGTTAAGTATATATTCAGCGTTAAGTATATATTCAGCTTTAAGTATATATGTCCAATCTATCTCGAATGAGACTGGTTAGTCTGAATTTGATCTGAAATTTCACAATTTTAGACAAAGTTCACAGGACACTTCGTTAAAATAGAGCACAGGTGTGACACTAAACTAGACTCTTATTATTACAATTACTCACAGTCGCATGCACACAGAAAGTACACTCAGTAACGTAACTCTACTGCACTGATCTGGTAATTGGTTTTGCTTTATCATAGTTGATAACGGTATTTGGGATGTATCATGTTACCGTGACCGGTTCCTCTGAGTAATGGTGTTGCCAATTACTGCAGGCAGGAGTTGAAGGTATATAATTTTTATAGAATAAAGGTTAATGCAATCCTAGTTTTAGATGAAAGGATGTGCAATGTAATAGCCTCTTTTGGGTTTTGCTTCGATTCTCGGTAAAAAAATTTGCCAATAATTTGATGTTGGAAAATAAATTTTCCAAATAGTTAATGAAGCTAGGTTACCATGGTTTTAAGAATTCCTTGAAATCTTTGAAAATGTAGAATATTGGAGGAATAAATAAAAATTATTAAAGCAACATTTATTGTAATAATTGTATTGTGTTTAGAGTCACTGTTCTCATCTTTCTAGAATAGGTATAAATATTTTGTAAACACGAGAATACTGTTTCTTTTATAAAATGAGACTTACTGGAGGACTAAGAAGAGTTCAGAGTAGTCAATATAATGCTAAGCATATTAAATCTATTGAAACATTTCAGGGACATTTCCTCAACTCGCTGGAATGAAATTCCGTTGCAATGTTTTTATCTAACTGCTCTTCTGATAATAACAGTCGTGTTATTGTCATAATATTCCATATGATTTACCTTAACTGACTTATTTAACTTAAGGAATTCTAATAACATTTAATTTTAAAATCATTATTGTACTGAAATCAGTGTACAGTGTTCCTGTTCCCTACAACAAAAACATATTCTGCATAAAAAGTAAAGTTAGAAAAAAGTAAGAAAGTCTACATTAAGGTAAATATACAAAATGTCCGAAAGAACTAGAAGTTCAACTTACGATTTTCTTTATATATTAAACAATCAAACAGTGGGATGGAATACGGCCCTCTTTGCTGAAAACTTTATCTTCATTCTGTATTTATTTAATATTTCTCACAATAATATTAACATTAAAAGAGTTTTAATATTGCATTTAATATGATCCGAATGCCTAAATTAGATTACATAACTCGATGTATAAGTATAATATTTAGATTATTCCAAAATGGCAGACGCTTTAAAATCTTCTGAAAACTTATATTACTAAAAAGGTTTTCAAGGAAAACAAAGTAGCTCATTTATAGTTGAATATGGAGATTAATTTAATAAATAACTCAGTAAATCCAGTTTTATTGTCCAAATAAATCTAAATCCTATTTTATTCTTTTTAATATCATTGCAGTAAGGTATCAATAGTTTTCTCGCTATTATAACTAAGCACGAAATTTGGCATACATGTTAAAACAGCCGTCATTTAAAAATAATTAACAATATTTTATTTACTTCCATCCAGCATTTTAGGTTATTTATGTGAAATTAGAACACTATTATAAAAAAAAAACATTTTGGATTCATTTTTGTAAAGGAAAACAAACATACAAGGTGTTTTAGAACAATTATGTCTAGCGGATATACTTTGGGCGGAATCTCCACTAAAATGACCCTACAGAATTTTCAAATATTTATACAAAACAATTTTTTGCAAACATACAGAATGTTCAGAGGGTGTCTGTTTGAGTCTCAAAACCTTTAAATGCACACACATGTCGTGTTGTACATCAATTTTAAGATCAATGAATCCGAAACATTCTAGCGGAGAAAATTTAATTATATGTATTCGACTACAGGGAGAAAATATATAGCAAACAGTGATATTGTGTTTTGCATTACCACTTCTGTAATAATGACCAACTTAAAAATATAATTATTTTGATACTTCATGAGTCAAGCTTTCAAATGGCACTAAGCATAGCTTATTAAAAAAAAATCTACAAAATTAAAATGTAATTCTTTGAAAAAAATAATCATATAACCAATAACGTTAAGCTGGTAATTCTGTTTATGCTGGCGAATAAACAAAACACGTTATAACCATCTATTATTATAATGATCTCTTGTGTTATTAGTATTTGTATAAATATTAGTCATTTACAGCTCACATTTGACTATGGATATAATCTTTAATTCTTAATAATGTTGCACCATCCGAGTGCTATTTTAGATTCCATACAGAACACGCTCTCTCTCACTCTCTCTCTCGTCTTCTTCTAGAATTTGAGTAGTAAGCTATTTGAATACTGAGCTTTTACTATCTTATTACTATTTAGCTGATTCATATGACTCATATGAGTCTCCAAAACATATTGCGGTTATCATAATTAAAACAGAAATTAAAAAAATACAATAAACTAGGACATACAAGGCTAAATAACTGTGGATAAGCGTGACAAAATTGTTATTGTTAAAGATATAAAACTTAATATTATGGGCAGGTTGAGCCTAAAAAACGTTTGCTATACCTACGCAGATTTATCTTCTCACCAAGGTGTAATACATTTGCAATAAAGGAAGTCAACATAATTCCAATGAACATTTCATAATTCCCCGTTTATGGTGAGAGGGGTTTTTTTGAGAGAAAATTCGATCATACGAAAATCCTTTTGTGTCTTATTGTTGGTTATGTAAATTTTTATTGATCTTCGAATTAATTTTTTTATTATTTGTTTTAGAATGTAATATCCTATTAGTGTAGTAATTTATGATCAAAGTTACAACAGTTTTAATTAAAACTAAATTATTTTTTCTCATGAAGGCCAAGAACAAAATGCATCCTTAACCATGTTTACTAAGCAGATTCTTAAAAACCTCTTCACGATTTAAACCAGAACGTTAGCATTGTAGCAAAACGTGCGATATATTCTTAGTTAATGTGCAAAGGCTGAGCCGCTATTTAATCTGTCGATTATTCTGTCTGACACACAGACATTAATCTTTGAAAACCATCATAGATGCATTCCATACTAATTGTTATTTATTAATACCAATACATTTTTTATTGTTATTATAAAGGCGTTAACAGGAATTTTTAAACTGCTCAACAGAATTTGTAGGTTGTAAAGTAAGTGATAAAATAATGTTTTTCACAAAGTTTAGAGAATGATTATGTTTACTGGAGCAAGGATTATACCTCCCAGTGTAATGCTCCACTTTACATTATAGACAGGCTACATTGTGGTAATTGTGACAGTAGTGGGGTAGGAGGGTGGTGATAGGCGAGGGTGGCATTCAGCCCCTGCAGGCGCAATGAAAGACTTCATCATCGTGTTTTAATAATACATAACCTCTGCCTGCCTTTCTTATTAACCTGGCCATTTTCAAAGCAATTAAAGTTAAAAGTCATTTTTGTTTCCGATAATATTTATAAAATAAAATAATAAATATTAGTAAAAAGTCACAGTAGTGTATCTATATAACTATACGCATATAAACAATCGATGTAAGAACTTCGATATACTGTCTTCTGATAGGTGGCGTAGCAGAAGTCATGATAAATATAATTAAATAAATAGCTTTAAGTGACAATAACAGTTTACTCTAAATTATATATTATTATATATGAAACTGAACTAAACTTTGTTTAAAGTGTGTTATTTATGATGGATAAAACAAACGAATGGTGATATATCAGGTATTTACTATCGTTCTAAGTTACAAAATAAATACAATAATATTTCGGGGTTTGAAATCTAAATTTTTTGTTAAGTTTAACCACAATTTTGTTATATTGTATCTTAGGGTTTTATGCCATCTGAAGAGGAGGGTAATTCATATCTTCAAAACTTAGTGTTCTACTTTTATGACCAATGACGAAAATCGTCTCCATCTCTGCGTGTTTTTTAGGCTCAACCTGTTCACAATAATAAGTTTTATATCTTCAACAATGAAAATATTGTCACGCTTATCCGCAGTTATTCAGCCTTGTATGACTTAGTTTATTGTATTTTTTTATTTTCTGTCTTAACTAATTGTGATAACTGCAATATGATTTTCAGACACAAGTCATATGAATTCGCGAAATATCAATAAGATATTAAAAGCTG
Source organism: Homalodisca vitripennis (assembly GCF_021130785.1). NCBI lineage: Eukaryota > Metazoa > Arthropoda > Insecta > Hemiptera > Cicadellidae > Homalodisca > Homalodisca vitripennis. The sequence goes on from NW_025778666.1 coordinate 52,672, forward strand.
AGTAATCAAATAGCTTAAAACTCAAATTCATGAAGAGGAAGAGAGAAAGAGAGAGAGCGTGTTCTGTATGGAATCTAAAATAGCACTCGGATGGTGCAACATTATTAAGAATTAAAGGTTCTATCCATAGTCAAATATGAGCAGTAAATTACTAATACTGTTGCAAATACTAATAACATAGTAGATCCCTGCACTTGTAATAATACTTTAAACAACATAAAACGGTGGGATCCAACGTCACTGATGTTGAAGAGGAGTCAAAGTTTAGCCATAACACTGCTGGATAAGTCCCGTCCGTGTTGTCTCTCTAAGCTTTTGGATTACCTCGGCATTAACTGTCCCGTCATTGGAATAATCCTGTCTATGTTTATGTCCTGTCTATGAGAATAAGTGGAATGTTTATACAAAGTTTTATGTTGAAACAAAAATTGAATTCTACAGAGTATTTTAATTTCTAAAACCTATTTCTTTTTTTGTTATACGAATCACTAAACCAAATTTAATGATTTTTAAGCTGTCTTGTAATTAATTAACTCAATTAAGATAGTGCAATTATTTCATAATCCTTTTTTCATAGGATAGCAAAATAATTACATGCTAAGAAATTTAATAATCGATGTCATAAACATCAAATATTCGTCTTACATGTAAAATTGTCACGTAAATATGTCAGGAGACGAGTCGATTGTCAGGCTCATTTATCTCTCAAACGGAGGCACTAACTGATATTAAACATCGTTTGCACACCAAATTAAGTTACAGTTTCTGTTATATAACAGGATTACAGATTCTTGACGCGCCAATATCGGAAATTATCATGAGCTTGTGCTGGAAAATGTTGATGCTTTCAAAAACGTTTATGCAAATTAATAATATTTGTGCAATTTGAATGATCTATTATATAACCCAAAAATACTTCATATATTTACCATAATTAGTTTGTCAAGTAAATTAATAAAGCAAATTATACAATAAGTGTGTTTCATTGTAAAATATAACTATTATATAAATAGTTTTTAGATTACCATATTTAGCATAATGTAAGTTAAATGAGAATTAGTTTAGTTTTTAAATAATTAATAATTACTTTTTAATGTAGATATGTGCTAAGATTTAATTAAATCTCATAAAAGGTTCAGTTCCGACAAACTAAATTGTATAGTGCACTCCCCGAAAGTAAATTATAACATTTAATGAAGGTTCAATGAGATTTTGAGTCTATAATTTTGAATTCATTTTGAGAATACATAAACTTCATCTTCAAGATAACTGCAAAATAAAAATAATGTATACGTATTTCTCTAATACGATCTATTTAGTTTAAAGACACTAATCCTAAAGTATATATGTATATAATTTCAATAGCCGTTGAATCCCAAAAATAAGTAGTTGCTCCGGACTCGAACTCGGATCTCTCACTTGCCGGGTGAATGTGTATATATATATATATATATATATATATATATATATATATATATATATATATATATATATATAAGAGGCTGACATTTGAGCTCTTTCCACTTCATAAAGTACCCAAACCATAATTTCTACATTTTATAATAAGAATAAAATAGAGATATTCTTTTAGAGAATTCTATCATGTAAGACTTAATTTCAAAATACACATAATGAGTAACGTTTAACTGATTAACTTTTATACCAATTGTATTAAAGAATATTTCCTACTAAATTCAACTTTACTTTTATATTAATTTGATTATTTAATTATTTCACATACAGACTGGACGTATTTAAAATATAGGTATGTAATTACATACCATACTTGTATCAATTAAAAACTTATATGGTGTTTTCATGTCTATTGTAACATTATGTTAATATGACTTATATAACTCGTAGGTGTCATTTTTTAAATATTAAAATAAAGTAGATTTATTTTTTAAATAAGACAAAATTGGGGAGTATTTTTTAATTTTTAAATTCCCGGCACATACAATTTTAACTACTTCCATTTTAAAAAGTTAACTTTTTTCTTGCATACGGAAATCTACACTATAAAGAAATTATATTTAATATATAAATACAATACATACATATTTATGCATACGTATTGAAATGATATCCACCAGTCTTAATATAAAATTACGAATACCTAAAAGAGCGACCCATATTCTCAATGTACGTCTGAGTTTGCCTTAGTTTTAGGTTACAAATAAAATGATACTTGCCAAAGCATAAATTTATTTAGACTAGATATTATTACTACTTGCTAAAGTAACCTAAATTATTTTACCTGGAAAAAACAAGAAATATTACAAACCGAACTGTAACATCATATTACTTATCATATAGTGGATAAATAATCATTCACATTTAGAAAAGGAGGAATTAAAAATCAAGATTTACACATTTAAAATTCAAATTATTAATAATGATGTTTTAATGGTCAATAATATTGTTAAAGAGCAGGAATTTGTGGATTAACAAAGCGAGAATTATGATAGAATTTCAATAATCATTTGAGAGATCAACTGTAAAGTAGAGTAAATCAGAGCGGGATGATTGCGATGTCCCAGGAGGGTGACAACCAAGATTAGAACCTCAATAGTGGTTACAACAACAGGATAAGCTAGCCAGATAATCCCGAGGGACAACAATGTTGCGTGTATGTTAAACCGGTTTAATCAGTTTATACGTGTGAGACAACTTCACCTTAGTTGCTGTTTCCGAGCGATCAGCTTAGTAAATAAAATGAAAAGAAATAGTAGTTATGAGTTAAAAAGGCTTTAAATTGTAGCTTCTTAATGTAAATGTAGTACGATCAGCTTTTAAACTAATATTTCATTTTTTTTATAATACGTTATTCAAACATACTCTTTCAGGTACTGTAGATTATATAAAATTTGATTATGTGGATCGATTGGTTTCTTGTTACACGTTTCTGTTAGTGATGAGATATATTACTAAAATATTTATGAAGAGAATCAATAAATTACGTCTACATATATTTCAAGTATCTTTATGTATTGTCCGTATTAGAAAATATATATAAAGAATAGATAAAATCGGCCAGACTTAAGCAAGGTTTTACCACCAAAGGCCAGATCGTGGCCACAGTTATATACGTGTAGTATGGACTTGTGGAAGATATAAGCTTCATTATACAGACCACGATAACGGTTCTGTAACTGTCTAACCAGCCATTTCGTATTGTATTGTAGCCACAAATCTCAGACTATCCAGGAAAGTCGCACTTCCAATTATCTGATAAGAGGTGACTCATTTACTAGAAATGACTTTATTGCTTTTTAACTATACCGCTGTAAACCTTACATATTTTAAATGATATATACATATACACACACACACACACACTAGTATTTACGATTTTATTTGAATATGATGTTAGTTTATAATACTATATCTAACACATTTTATGCTCTGTTTAATATTAGTAATTGTTACATGGTTTTCACAATGATTTTATTAAATTTTGTAAAGAGTCATAATCTTTTGTTTAACTATGAAATATTTATTGATACTAAATTTACAATAAATAATTACAAAAAAAATAATTATTTTAATAGTTAATTTTTTATTTATTATAATTTTATTTATTAGTTGATATTTGTAGTTTGTTTTTTATTGTTTTTATTTTCGTGAAATATTTATTAGTGATATTGTTTGTTAATTCTTCAAGTTATATTTATAGTTTAATAAAACGCGAATTTTATATATTTATACGTAAATTATCAAGGCAATTATAATACCTTCCAAAACGTTAGATACTTTACACAAACACAAAAATCATAAAAACCCCGCAGATTTTGCCGAATGATGTTTTGGAAGAAGTGGTACTTGTACATTTGTATATGTTAAACCCATAGGTTTTCTTAAATATATTGATACAGTCACTAGTACAAGAGTGTACCGTTTTAATGGCACATAAGGGGTTAGATTTGAAATTTAAATGTTTGTGAAGGTTCAAAAAGAGGAAAACGAAAATCTTCTGAAATAAATAAAATTCAAACTAAAATAAAACTTCTTCTTGAAAATAATTACTAGATTTAAAATTAAAATAAAAACTTCTTGATAACTTTTAAATTCAAACTTGTAATATATTCGTCACTCCAAAAATGTACAAAGTTCTTTTAGCTTGTCTTTTATTCAATTTTTCAAAATTCAAAAGTTTCACACTCTAATCTGATCTGCCAATTCTTTACTTTAATTTATCTTCAAAATTCAATTTTATTTTGTTACTAATTTTCTTTACTTTACTTTAAATATTACTTCTTTTCAGTGTTAGAGATTTAAAAATTCTTCAGTGTTAGAGAATTAAAAATATTGCTGAAAGCATCTGTAACAACCACAAAACTCTTTTAGTATTTTTACATAAAATTTTATATACATGTGCTCACTGCACCAACAAGTTTTATATTGCACAGATTAAAAGGAAAAGTTTCTAAATTCCCATTAAATTTAAATTTTACAATATTTCTTTCCCCAAAATTAATTAAAATAATTAAGAATGAATATTGACTGGACTCCAGTTAAAAAGTTCACTTACCCCCAGGTTCGATGACGATTAGCAAGAATAACTCTAAGCACTTTCAAAGACTTTACTCGTTGCTACTACTACTGATCAACTGAGACGGGAGGTACGGCACGTCTACCTCACCCCACCTCTCAATTTCGTTATCAAACACTCCCATCTGCGATACGCGCCTCGCTGATAGAAGCCTCTTTTGTACTGTCCAGTCCTTATCATTCTTCTGGGCCTACTCCTTCCACCGGTAATCCAGTTACCCAGAATTACAATTTAAAACAATCGGTACAAGAGAACATTACGTTTAAAAAATGTGATTTATATAATGGAAAAGGCTTATCAAACAAGGGAGAAAAATCTCCAATGGAATTATGTGTTGACTTGATTTGGGTCATTATGAGATTATCAGAGGGAATTTGTATTGCCAAATACGTCTCTCTTTTTTATTCTTACCGGATCGATATAAATCTCATCAAATATTTATAATATGGAAAATGTTTGGAAGCAGTAACATGAAGCAACAATAAAGAAGACTTACGTCTTACTGTCTTACGTACGTAAGACAGGTTTCGTGTACTATTAACCTTGTTTAAAGAATGCTAATAGACTAATTAAACTTTCCTAATTATAAGGTCTCACTTTTTATCATTCATTATTTGGAACACTATCATTTAATGGTATCAGTCTGCAATGGATATGGTTATTAAACAAGTAACAGCTTGTAGTCATCGCTCATGTAGGATAGAAAATATATTGATATCTCATGAACATTATAGTAACAACAATTAGCATATTATCATAGCAGAACTACGGTCTTCCTAGTACAAACATAATAGTGTATGCATGATATCTTCACAACTGTTAAGGGTCTATTGCTCCCCGATGCTGGACAAGTATAACATATTATCTCCAGAGATTCATCAAGGATAACTCTAGGTATAAACCTTGAGGAATTATGTTTGCTGTTCCTGTCCCTAACCAACGTACTGAATGGTTCATTTTGACCACTCACCATCTTTTCCCACTATAGCCCTATACCTATATTTTATGTACATATGTGCAACACAAAATATGCCGTCATTATTAATTTGTCAGCATATTATTTTTTGTGTTATTCAGCGTTCTGATTCACCATCTCGGAATTCTCAGCGAAAATGATGCTCATCACAAAACTAATATTGCAAACTCTTTAAATCTATATGTGGATCAAAATTATTACAAAACTTTATTTAAAATTTACTTGGTTTATCCAGGCTGGCTTTTTGTAGTAGGTTTACATCAAGTTTCTGTCATTAGTCTAAATTCCGAACAATGTAAGTCAAGATTATTAAATTCTACCATTATTATTCCTCAGTAAAGTTTTATTATGCTGCATAAAAAATCAAAATATTTACGTTATATTGTTTAGAATGTAATGTATTTCGTAAACATGTGTGTATCTTATAACGTTCAAATTTATTTAATACTTAATGATGGTATATTATTAAATATAAGCAATGCAGGTCTGTCAGGAATAAAAACTACTGTCAAGGTTTTCCTGAACTGCATTATCACATTTTTATATTTAAAATTTGAATATAGAACTCAAATATTGCTTTCTATTTATATCTATAAGAGCGAGAATCTCCAGAGTATCTTTATCAGAAGCCGAACAGCTTGTGTGAAAGGAAATGTGAAGAGTCTGCATTCAATCCATCAAGTGGCAGTAGACTCGATACCACAATCTTTTCTGCTGAAGCCGCCAACATAATCTATTGGAATATTCTTTCTTATTGAGTTTGTATCCGTTGGGAAATATGAACAAATATAAATTTTTAAATGTCACCTGAGTTTTTAGATAGCGATCATGATACTTGTCGATAAATCTTTTCATACCTTGATAGATCATGACGAAAATACTACAGTTCCTAATATATAAAATATATGTAGTAGTAATTGTTAATTGTTTTATGGATAGTATAAATTATTTTGATTCCTAATATCAGAAATTTGACCGAATTCATTAAAAGTATCTACAGAATAAAATTTAATGCTTTTTAAGCAATCTTGCAGACCCTACTTCAGAGTCTCTCAATAATTTCTTATTCCATTTTAAAGACAATAATAACTCTTAAATAAAAAAAAAACCATATATTTAGGATAGGTTTATATACATAAATATAATTATTTGGCCTACATAATAAAAGGTACACTTTATAATACTGGTGTCAGGTAAGTTTATAACACAACGAATATAATATTAAAAAAGTGTTGGCCGCTTGAATTTGTGCACAATTTTTATTTAGACTATTACTGAACATGGTCAAAAATTCAACGTCCTTTATAAATTTTACCAAATTTGACACAAGTTTTGTAATTGAAGATATTTTATTTTTATTTAAATATAGATCATAGTTTCAAAAAACATATCTATATCTCAAATATTATATTTTTATAGCAAAGCTGAAAATAGTTTTTTAGAATTCTCTCGTAAATTCAAACGACTACTTTAGATAGAAGTTATTTGACATTTCATAGCAATTAAAAATATCTTCAGTGCAGCTTTGTTAGTAGAAGTAAATATTTACTTATTATATTAAATATTACTTATTATAAGCATCTATATTAAAGTGGCATTCATTGTTATTGTATGAGAAAGTAGTTATATTCCAGGTATTACGCATCGTAGAGTAACAAGATCTTAAGAGTCCCAAGTAATGTATATTGAAATTTTTCTTATGTATTGATACCATATAACGTTTCCATATCTAACACAGTTTTAAGTAGTTAAACGGGATTTTTTTAAATAATTATATTTGTTATATCCTAACGTTCATTATTTACATTTTAGTTCCAATAAACTGCTCTATGTATTTATTCGAGCGAAATATTTGTAAAAATTATAAAAACTGTTAGTATAAATAATCTAACATTTTAAACTATTAACTAAAATTTTTTTTAGGTTATGACTTAATGTAATGTAAGCACAACGTACGTAATAATACCATTATACACATGCAATAAGTCCCATTTGTAAACAAAACAATTACAATGTTTAATATATTATGATCCTTCTGTTAATGGAAGTATGCTGGTCCTTCTAATGAGAAAGCTAGTTTTTAAAACCTTTATTGGTGTTACTAAAATGTTTTCACGAAACTCATTGCAATAGTGTGAACAAAACGTTTCTATTAATATGTAATGTAACCCGGTGATGATAAGTGGCAGGAAAGGAAGTTGAATTCCTTTTGTTGTAAGTTCAATACGCTAACCAATGGGCAAACCCAGCGGACAGTCAACTGTACAACTACACAACCAAATAAATAGTACAATAATCAAGCTTTAATAGATGAATGGGCGTAGTCTATAGTATAGAAATGGTTGAAAATTTATTGACTTGCCATTCTTTTAGAGAGATGTTCTGGAATGTGCTTCTTATTTCCTTCCATACATTACAAAATTTTACTGAATCAAAAAAAGTTATTTTATTCCTGTTTACTAGTACGTCAGTAATACATAAAGTATAAAAAATTTATTGATATTGTTTTTATAAAGATTTTTTTAATTCAGCCCTGAATACTAATAATATAAAAAACGTAATCCAAAGTGCGTTTTTCCAATTTTGCTGGAGGAACGATTGGAATTTATTAATATGATCAATAAACAAGGCCTTATTGCTGATAAACCGATGTTTTAGAGTATCGAAAGAACAGTTAAATTAGATCACAACCGAAGAGTTATATGACAGCTGGACAGACGGTTCAACTAATAGGTTATCACAGCCACAAAGATTATTCTTTTTCCTTTAGACTACAATATCTATAGTATTCTTACTTAGACCAAGAGAAACCCAAGTTTATATGGCTATCTTCCAAGTTCCATGTCTCTAAGACTTGTTTACCAATAGTTATTTTACTGAAGGAGAACCAGAAAAATTGCACTCTGACCCTTTAAAAATTAAACTAATAGGGTAACAAAGAAAAACCCTGTATAATCTTTCTATCACGAGTTATCACACATACAGGCAGGCAGACAGATAGACAGAAGTACTCTTCTGTACACTTTGACACAAAAGTCAGTATTACCATTCCTTGAGCCAAAAGTAATCCTCGTACAAATTTTTAAGATTCTAGGAACTAGCTAGGATAGGATTGGTTGATAATATTGAATTTTGGATTTGGATCCAGTTTAATTTCATTTTTATTGTCTCATTGTCTCATCAGGTGATAAATTGGGTGCACTACGATATTTCTGACACGATCTCTTGTCAGGTTTCAACTGGGGTTTCTACACAGAATCTAGCTATGGTAGGAAGGGTTGTTTTAATTTGAATTTTGGATTCGGCTCCAGTGCAATTTCCAGTTCATATTATTCTAGGACCATTCTAGCAAGGGGTATACGGTTGGACAGACGGACAAAACTAGACGTTTTCAATAAGATTATAGTAACAAATTAATAAGTATGAGATGTGATGAGGCGATTACAGGTACATTTTGAGGACGAGCTTAGCGACTGACAGCTTAAGCTGATTGTATGTGAGTCACACAGATACCAAATGTAGCTAAGATTAGCTGATATATATTCATGAACTGGTATTAATCGCTAAAGTCTGCAAATTGGCGGTGGTGAATCGCTAGACTTCTGTAACTGTGGCCAATAATGGCTGTAATCTGGAAGCTCTGATCATTCGTCACTCAGGAGCTTGTTACCGGGCTTTAGGCTTCACTTACAGAGTTAACTTCCTTTCGTCACTTTGTCTGACAATAATTACAATTAGTAGTCACTTGAAAATAAATACAACCAATATCGTTATAAGAACAATACATTTTTATACTTTTCCCAAAATAGTTTCAACAGTTTTCAAACTCAACGGATTATTCAGTAACAAAGTAACTAAAAACTATACGTGGAATTTCACAATTGTACATATTTGGATTCTCTGGATCCCAGACTACGGTTTACACTATCTTAGCATCTGACAGAATTGGATAATTAAAAAAGTGAATATATTTTTAGCAGTTGTTGTAACTGCTCACTTTTTAAAAGTTTCGAATGTGTTTCGAAACTATTCTGGATTCCTACTTTTTACCAAATTTCCAAGTCAGTGAATTATTGGTTTTGTTTTGTTTTGTAGAATTGTTGTAAATTACCCCGATTTACGCAAGGCTTTTATACTAATTTCCTCTACAGTCACTCACGAAATATCTTTAATTAAAATATTTACACGTGAAGTTTATGAAAATTAGTCAAAAATCAAGTAACTAAATGGCGTCAAGGGTAATTGTGGCCGAAGGCGTTTCGCTTCTATTAAAGTAATTTTTTCTGACGACAAGTTTAAATTTATTAGTTACTTGAATAGTGTTTTTGTACATTGTATCTATCCAACAGTAATTCTAAATGTTAAAAAAATACACATTTATTTACATAACCTCAGTAGAATAATTTAATGAAAGTATTTAATAAGTAAAATAATCAGTCTATCAAAAAATTTTTAAACAAATTCATAAAATAAATATATTTATCTCTTGCAAAATTGTGCAAATATATAACATGATATTATTTAAAATAATAAGAAAACAAGTTATCTTTCAATACAAATATTTTGTTTTAGAAATCAAAAGTTAGATATTTCTTTAACATATTTAAATAATGTAATAAATAACAGGATTTCGGAAATATCCATCGTTATATGTTGCAAAAGGTATTACACTTAAAATATAAATTTACATATACAATATAACGAAGGAAATTGTAAAAAATCCGGTTATCCTTTCAATAATTCCCTCGATAATAAAAGAATGCAATAGATACCTATTTTAATAGATTTACAGTTTATTTATTTCCAAGAGTGAGGGTGACTTCAGCTTAACTAATTCTATATGAATGAAAACTAATTTTAACAACAAGTAACAACACCAATAGTGTATTTAATTACTTAATAACTCGTTTATATTATAAGAAATAAAAAAATAACAATAGTTAAAATACATAGACAAAAATAAAGCGAGTCACAGCTACAGGTAGATGTGTAGATGTTTATACAGAGACTAACGATTACCGCTTAACACCCCGAGACATTTGGTTCAAGAACTTGAGATATGTTATTGTTGAGAGTGTTAGTTCTGGATTTATTTTCTTTGTTTCACTGAAGATATTAATTATATGATTGTTTTCTTTGACAAACAGTACATATTTTAGCTGATCAAAAAAGTTCAAACTGTTTTAAAAAAAAAAAAAAAAAATGGGAAAACCACTCATTTCTCTATATGAACATAATTTTAAGATTGCCAATAGCAAAAATATAGAGCATACAAATGTTTTTCGCGTTAGATAAAAAACCATATTATTAATAAATAAAGATTGCTGTTATATTAAAATTTTTGCAGATATCTTGAATTGGAACAACCACATAGCTTTCACAAATTAAGAGACGTTATGATTTTTTTGTTCAAAAACTTTGGTTGTTTGATTACAGATATAATTTACAGTACTGATGTGAATATTATAAAAAAAAAACTCACAGATATTTCAAGCCTTGAAAGTGATGTATTTAAAGAAACATTTGATAAAATGTTGGAGATTAGCATTAACTACATTAGTATTAACCAGTAAGTCGCATTCCTTTGCATTATATACTTTCGTCCTGTTTTCAAAATATCCTTAACTCTATTCTTTATATTTCCATACTTTAATATCCAAATGACATCCAACTATTAGTGGACATCCCATTGCCAACCTATTTCTTCTTCTGAATACTTCTTTCTTTCCTTCGGTATATTCACTAAAATAACTTACCAGCAAAATTTAATGTAACATTCCCTACCGTATAGTGATTTTAGGGATAATTGCCCATGACTAGACTCTTTTGTTGGAATAAGGCAACGACTGAGACACAGTGTTTGACTGCAGGTCATTTGCTTGGTTGGAATCACAGTTGATCCTAGCGAACGAAACCTGCTCGTTTCTTGTGTTCAAATATATAATGTTCAATGTGTAATGTAACTGCTTGGTTTCTGGAGACTTTCGTAGTAGATTTTACCTTTAGATTTTTATAGGATGCTTCTTATATTTATTTAATTATTTATAGGAATCTTTATATTTTTATTAAGAGAGTTGTAAATTAATATAATAAGTGAATTGTAAGATTGTGAGCCTTCCAGCAGTGCTGAATTTCTCTTGTAAATTCGGGTTCGAGTAATGCTAGAAGCTTCCTTTTGTATCTAGGTATTGAGCATAGGTTACAGGTCTGGGTTGGATAGGTACCTTCCAGTTCAGACATTGTGTTTGCTCAAATTTGATTGGGCAGTGTTAGGTTGATGAGATGGTGGGAGGGACTTCTATATCCTTCCGGTGGCTTCAACCACGTTTTCAGGGGATTCTTTGCTGTGTGCTCAGAGAGAGAAGTACGTGTAGAAGTGATAGCCTACTCTTGCGGTATTGATTTTTTCGGGAAGAAGGTTGAGTTTAAGATTAAAATTTCTTTTCAAAATTTAATGTCTCAAGTTTAAATTAATTCATCTATAATAGTCATTTTGGTTACTTGGTGAAGTCTTCAGAAGATGTGTGAGGTACTGTGAAAGTTAGAATTTAATATTGAAATAGAAAATTACTTGATGATATTTTCCTGTTCAATTTGGTTTAATCAGGAATAGCTTACTAAAAAAGAAAATTCATTTAATGTTCTGAGATTCTATAGATATTTTAACAAGTTCCTAAATTTAACCTTCAAAGCCAAGCGGATAATTCTGGATAGTTCAATAATTTGTAAATTGGAAATTTACAGAAAATAAGTAGTTTTAAATTGATACAATTTTGAGTTTAACTGGTTGGACATTGTCTTTGTTCATATATTAAATATTAATATTATCTTAAATTGTTTGATTTTTATTCTGAGAAGAAGAATTATTTTTATTATTTGTTTTCATTTTATATTTGAAGAAGATTATTTTATTTTGAACTTTAATGAAGATTTTTATTTGAGTTTGTGTTGAAAAAATTAGCACTGGGAACTTGAAGGACACAATTATTGAATGATTGATTGATTGTTAATTTTAAGACTGGACTTGTGAACTTTTGATGGGTTATAAATAAGATGTAATTGAGAATAAATTCAAAGTAAAAGAAAGATAGCTTGGCGTTGCTGTATTATTGATTTCATATTTTTATTGAAATTACAGTTAATGTTATACTGAGTTTAATTATTGAATTCCATTGGAACTTGTGCATTCTTAGAATAAAGGGTTATTAGTTCAGAACACAATTGATCGCTCTTATACTAAAACAAAAATAGTTTGTAATTGGTTTATAGAAGATAACCCTACTATAGACACGTTACAATTTTTAAATATTTTCCTAGTTTTAATATTTTTTCAAATTTTGCGGTTTTTTATCAATTTTGAAACTAGTTGCAATTTTTATGTTTTTAAATGTAACAAATAATATTTTTAAAATACATATAAATAGTGTAAAATGTTTTAGACAAGTACTTGTTAAGGACATTGAGAAGTATTCTTTTAAGAAAATTTTAATTGAATTTCATTAAAAGAAAAATAGTTTTGGAAGACATTATTTAAGTTTGAAGGTGAATGAATCCTAAATTTTTTTTGTAATTAAAATTCATGTTCAATTCAATTTACACTATTAAATTGCACTTTCGATTCAGTGACCATAGATTGTTGTACTCAGCCTGCATTACTTAAAGGATGTGTCTAGTTCTGAGTTCTAAGAAAAAATAATAACAATCAAATACCTGTCGATTAGTACATTACTGTATATCAGTGACATATATATATATATATATATATATATATATATATATGTTCCCTGTACAATAATATTGTACATTTCGTACCTCAATAGTTAATATACAACCAAACTCCTTGTTATAAATCAAGTTTTAGTAAAGATTATTTAGTAGGTTATTATTAATAGAATATTTGAGTTATTACACCTATAAAGTCATGAATAATGTGATATAATTGCGTCAGTACTCATGTTTCTGAAATAAAATCTCAATATCTTATCAATATGTACCATTATCATGTGTAGGTAATATTTATTAAATATATCTATAGCAAATCATATTATGCTTAGTTCTTTCAACAAGACAAATTGATAGTATTAATTTTTTGGTGTTTTATGGAATTGGTCCATGATAATATGTTACTATTATTGTTAGTATTTTGCAGTAAATTCATTCATTTTATTCTTTTTATCTAAACGAAAACAAATAAAACTCAAACTGCTAATAAAAATATTTGCAGTTTGTATCAGATACATGAATGGTCTAAACAAAAAACTAATCTTTCATATAATAATTGTATTCTTCAATTCTTTAAATGGTTCCCATATGGTTAATTTCATGTATTATAGAAACTTTATGTATCTATAAAATACTATAAACAAATATTAAAAATAAAAATTGTCATTGCTAAGTTTTAAATACTGTTACTAAAATATTATACTAGCATCATCATTAATCATATTATTGATACGAACGCACGTTACATAATGCAACACACGTAATTTACTTTTTACAAATAAGTAGTGTAAGTTTATAACGCTTACGTTTTTCGAGTATGAAAAATGAAAGAAAATAATAAATCATTTCGGATTTAATATACCCATTTCATAAATGAAGTCTCTATTTTTTCTGTTAAGAGGAAACAGCTTTAGGTAAGTTTCTCAATTAAAGTGTGTATCGATATTTCAAAAGTTATAATAATGGTAGTAGGATTTTAAAAGTTTATTTTCTAAAATAAGCTTTACATTGAAAATAAAAATATGGAGCCACGAGAGCATTATGTTTTACAATTATGATTATTTGCAGTTTTTCTGAGTTGGATTTGAAATTAAGTGTATGCATATAAATCAGCTTATCTCGTATGACCTTAAAATTTTATGTGTATTAGGCATTTTGGTGGATGGAATTTTCTCTGCTACTTAACTAGCTGCCCGTTGTGCAATTGTAATGGAACTATCAACAGAATGAGTTATATAGAAAGTTAAATGCACGCTCAGGTCAGTTTTGAAAAGTACGCTCTGTAGTCGACGGGTGTCGGTGTGTCCTACCCTTCGGAAATAAGAAATTAGACACCCTCATTAAAATTAGGCAATAACCTACAATCTCAAATTGTATATAACATACCTTAGATTAGACAAACTTTTTTATAATAATATTAACAAATTATCATCACAACCAGGTTTATTTATAATGCCATTTAGTTCTAAATGTGATGTATACTATAATAAGTGTTTAACTCCAAAAAATTCTAACATTGAGATTATTTTTTATCATCTTCACAACCAAGAATTGTGTCGATCTCATTAAGGATCTTTGCTAATCCCTTAGGATTCGAGAAACACGACAAGGATGTACTAGCTCTTTACAGAGTACTGACATTCCAGACATTGCCAACCTTCACTTGTACAATTTGTGATGGAATAAAACCTTGACAACTTAGTTTATTTGCCTTTGGAAAATAAGGTAGTTGAACCCAATTTTACAGCTAATATAAGGAAATAATTATACCAAACTGGTGTTGAAAACAATAAGTTATTTGCGTTAAAGTTTCTCTATTTTTTAGAGGAGAAAGATAAAAAAAAAATAATTTAAACTAATAACTAAATAAGCTTTGGCAAACTTGTTATAATGTGCTTCGCCAAAAAAGAAATCAATACAAACTAAATGTTTGCGATATAATTTATTTGTTACAAAGATGTTTCATATCAGTGTAAAATAGTTAATATTTTAACCAATATTGCCTCTGAATAAATATTGACAGCAATGAGTCGGTACATATAACTATATACAGATCGTTGCGTTATTGCCCAGAAGATAAGCGATTACCTTACTTATCTCGGTACAGTCTGAATGGCCAGGTACAGGCCTAACTGCAACCTTGTCTTCAATATCCCCACCTATAAACCATGTTTTCGTCTCAAAATACAGAAAAGGAATTTAAATTGGGTGTAAGAAGAAGAAAGAAAGAAATAAACTGGCTGTGATAATATAGGTAACAAATTTTAATTGATGAATAGTACAGTAAAGGTTAATATTAATAATAAGAGTTTCGTCGAAGGTGTATTTGGCCATACCAATTAAAAAAAAACTTATCCACCAATAATCTAATACCAATAGATTAATATAAGTATTTTCCAAATTAATTGAAACACTAATGGTTTAAATATTGTGCATATATATATATATATATATATATATATATATATATATTGAATTGAATATTGAATTGGTTTATTTCCAAAAGCTTACATTTCAATGGCCCCGCTAAGTACAACACTTATCAGCGGGGTCCAAATTAAACTATCTTAACTAAACCATACGATGTATTTATTAAATTACGTATAAAAATTGGCATTCTATACTTTGTTAAAGTTTACAAGCACGAGTAACAGCATACAGGTTTGTTTTATTTTATCTTTACATTTCAAATTATTACCACTGATAAAACCGGTCTCTTAACTCTTAAAATTAAGTTCATTTTCCTAACTAACAAATTTGCACTGGTCATATAGTGTGATTGGATTGTATGATTTATATTCAGAAGCAGTCGATGTCCTTACCCAATTCCAATCGGTATGAGACAAGAATAAATACCCCCTCCCATCAGGCGTTCCTTGTTCCTTGTTCCGCCACTACCAGTGTTTATTTCTGCAACTGCAATGCACGTGCAAAATCTAGGATGAATTTTGCTCTAATTATTAAAGTTCATTTTAGATGATTATCAATAAATAAATAACTGTGTTAATTTATTTCACCCATGTGTAGCATTTACAGCATTCAAAATATATGTCAATGTGTCTGTTTGCCTATTCAGTCTGCGATATGTGTTTGTGTTATCCCTGTGCTAACCTAATTGTGTTTTGTGTTATTGTGTATGTGTTATTTCATTGTGTTTTGACGCATTTATATATTGATTAATAATTCATTTTCCTACTCCTTCCAAAATGTAAGTTATTTCATATTGCATATTGTTTAGTCGTATTTAACGAATTTCCATTCCCTAAACTCTCTTACTGCAGTACAGTACGCGGCCACCACAACAACCTGCAGCTCCTCCCCTCTTTAGTCTAGGCTTTCATACCAATGGCAAACCCTAGCAAACGGTTTATTATTGTATAGATAAAATTCATGTGTTATATTTGGCATGTGTTTTTATTAAAAAAAAGCAATAAATAAATAAATAATAATAAGTAATTTAAACTAATAAACTTTAACAAAACCAACTTATATATCAACAACAACAACAACAAAAACTATAGGCTATGCTTTATAAATATATCTGTAACATTTTCTTAACAACAATCCCATCATCACATCAAAACATTTTAAACACAAACAACTCACAACATTATGTCAGAATTTGCAACAAAAATATACAGTTTACTCTGTATCTGATTTTATCTATAATAGGGCAACCAGATCCACCATAGATTCATGAAGCTTAATCAGGTTACATAAATAATTAAAAACTATTAAGCTAGACTATAACACAATAAATAACATATTATAATAACTATATATACTAGGCCTATATGTTTATCACATAAAACACAATCTAATAATGTTTATTCATAATATTCAAAAGCATAACAAAACTATAAAAAATATAACATGGACCACAATAACAGATTAATATACACTATATGTTTATCACAGCAATAACCAAAATCAACAACAGACTCCAAACAACAACATTACTATAACAAAACTAAACTATAAAAAATAACAATATTATGGTATAAGTTAACAACAAGTTAATATAGGCTATGTATTTATCACAGCAACAATCATTAAACAACAGTAAATTTCCACAATAACATTAAAATAATAACATACATACATACCCTACATACTCACAATTTCTTTTTTACTAATAAACATAATAAGTTAATAATATCTAGAAATGTTTATGCAGATCTATATTCTAAATTTATAACTTTTCCATTAACCACCTGTAAACAAGTTTTTTAAACTTACAATAATTATGTTCATTAAAAAATATAATTTGGTTAGACTGTTAAATAGGCAAGGAACAATATATTTTGCCAATCTTTTACCAAAAGTATTTGTTATTCTATAAACTTTAAATTTTTCAATATTTCTTAAAGCTATAGAAGTGTTCTTGCTGTTTGAAATTCTATATTTATTGTCTGCAAAATAATATACAAGGATGCTATACTTGTAATAACCCTTTGGTGTCAAGCTATTGGCTTGTATATACAACTGTTTTTCTGTAATACCATTAGCTCTGCCATTCAACATCATATCCAGACATTTCTTTTGAAGGCTTTGTATCTTATTGAGGTGGTTGTCTGCAGCTGTTCCATATGCAATTATTCCATATCTAACAATTGACTCCACTAACGCCTTGTATACTGAAGTCTTGCTTTCAATATTCAATATATTTTTTAATCTATAAAATACAGCAACACACGAGCAAATCTTTTTCTGGATTTTCTCAATGTGGTATTTCCATGTTAAACCATTATATATTGTTATCCCAAGATAATCATAGGTACATACTAATTTTATTATGTCACAATCACATGAAGTGAGGTATAAACTTGTGTGTAGTTGCTCACACATACATGTGTGGTATTTTAAAACAGGCTCATTTCCTACTTTTTTATTTCTTAAGTGAATATTCATCATAACAGTCTTTTTTGGATTTATAACAAGTTCCATATTATGCAACCATTTATTTATTTCATTAAGATCGTTTTGAAGCATTGCTTGGGCAGTTACCAGATCCATATGAGATGCTACCAGAAGGATGTCATCTGCATATGCCCACACCTTTACATAATTAGTTACATTAAAAATAATATTTATATAGATATTAAACAGTAATGGACCAAGGTTACTACCTTGTGGTACACCACAGTTGCTTAGCTTATATTCACTATAAGTGTTTACTATTTTTACTCTGTAACCTCTGTTTTGTAAATATGATTTGAACCAGTTTAAGTTTACTCCAACAACACCAATGTTCTCCAGGACTACTAACATCTTATTATGATTGATGGTATCAAATGCCTTTGATAGATCCAAAAATAAAGCCAATACATAACACCCTTTTTCTAACTGTTCATTTACATAGTTAGTAAAGTCCTTCAAAAGAAGTTCAGTCCCTTACCCTTTTGAGAAGCATATTGATTCTCATTAATAATGTGACATTGATTCAAGAACCCATTTAACTTATTCACAACAAATTGTTTATATATCTTTTCTATACTGGGAAGCAATGACACTGGCCTATAATTCTCATAAATTTCTGTAGAGCCCTTTTTATATATAGGTCTCACTATTGAAGTCTTAAGACACTCAGGGAATATTCCTTCACTCAAAGACAAATTTATTGCTCTCGCCAATGCAGGTCCAAGTGAATGTGAGAGTATTTTTAAATCCTTTTGTCTTATTAAATCTATACCTGGAGGCTTATTTTCATTCACTGATTGTATAAGATTTATGATTTCTCTAGCTGTAGCCCTAGGGATATAAAGGTTTTCTCTTAGATTGTTTTCTCTTATTAGTTCTTTAACTGTATTGCATCTATGAACAGCCTGTGTAACTCCCACGTCAAAATGAGTAGCAAATTCATTTGTAATATTACCAATTGCTTGTTTCATCGAATTAATAATCAGCAAATCGGTATTTTTGTCTTTCGTTCTTCCTAATAAATTATTTATGCCTTTCCACATTTTTCTTATATCATTCCTTACATTTGAGAAGTAAGTTTTGTAGTATACATTTTTTCTGTTTCTAATTTCATATGTAACCCTATTTCTAAAAAATGTATAGTTATTTCTATGCCTAGCATTTGTCGGATCCGATTTCCATGTTTTAAACAATCTATCCCTTTCTTTGGTCAAATCCCTCAAATAATCCGTCATCCACTCTTTTTCAGTCCTTCTGCGTGTATTGTGTTCTTGTACTTTTTTATTATTATACTTGTTAAATTTACAATTTTCATATGTTTTTTAAATTGGTTAACTATAAATTAAAATGCTCTATTGGTATTATCTACAGGCATATGATCCCAATTAATATTCTGTAGTGCTATTTTTAACTTAGACTCGTCATATGCTATTTTACCTTCATTTAAATCTAAGCACTGGATATCTGATTTCATTTTAAGGGACAGCTTAACACCAATAGGATGGTGATCAGAAATTTTAGTCTTTAGCACACAACCAAGAATTTCATTAAAATTAAAAACGTCTCTCATGTACAAGTGATCAATGCAAGATCTGGTCACCCTACCTGCCTTGATTTCCTCTCTAGTAAAATCATCAATAACTCTAACAAGACCTTTAGATACTAACATTGTTTCATAATCTTGAGCTATAATTTCGGTATTTTCTATAATTTTGATATTAGTATCTCCCAAAAATACCACACTTCCTACAGAAAAATACTGTCTCAAAATATCATCAATTTCTGTCACGAAATATCTAGTTGGAAACCCTGTACTTGTAAGAGGAGGCTTATAAATAGCTATAATATGTATTATACATTTTTGTTTAAGTAGTAAATATTCTAGTTTACCAGCTATGCATTCAAATGAATCTACCCTTAGCTTCAACTGACTGAAAGTAAACATTTCTGACTTATAAAATAGTACTAAGCCTCCTCCTCTTCTACCTTCCCTACATGAAACAACTTTCGAGAATCCATATAAATTGTACCCAACAATTTCGTCACATGAGCAAGCTATCTCTGACAGAACTATGACATCCAATCTATGAATGAATTTTTGCAACTGAATGTTCAAGGCATCCCAGTTTTTTTTTATTGACCTTATATTTTAAATGGAAAACCTTTATTTCAAGATCCTCAGAAATATGAGAAAACCAACTGTATATATCACTGTAATTTTCAAACCTGACATTTTTATCTAGATCTGTTTGAAGACCATCCATAATTTTGTGATGTATTACTAAAATAATATAGGCTAACCTAAAAATCCTTATACACCAATTTTCTTTATGTCATCTAAGCTTCTGATTACAATTACATTTTCACTTCCTTCACCTCTTTTTACAAATACCTTCCCATTTTTAAACCATACATACTTATAGTCATAGATTTTAGCTCTTGCCTTGGTGTCTCTCAGCAGATTCTTGTAGTATAGTGATAGGTTTTCATTGAAGAACACCTGTTTACCGTATCCCGATCCGAAAGTCGTGATTTCTTCCCTGCTTGAAGCCATTTATCCCGCACTTGGCTGGAAAAGAACTGTACCATTATAGCAGGAGGATTTCCATCTTTCCTTTTCTGAAGCCTGTGAAGCCTGAAAGCCTGTAAATATATAAAATTTATCTTAATTTTTGAACTTTATATTAATAAATAGCAAATAAAATGATCACTTTTAAGGGAATTCCTTCAGTAATCATTCACAAGTTTCCTTTATTTCCATTTCATAAACTTCGTATTACATTGCAGTATTTGTTGAGGCTGAAGCTGAAAATGAGTGAGGATTAAATGCGAAAAACACAATAGTGTATTGTTCTTATTAATTTGAATATATGCAAAGTGAAAAGTTTCTTTCCTTATTTTAGACTTTGGAATATTACATCTATCCAGAATCTTTTCGTGTTCAACGTTTTAAAAGTATTCCTTATGAGAAATGGAAACTTTGAGTAATGATATTTTTATTGAAATATTTTTAATAATTACAAGATATATAAGTGTGAAAAAGTTAATACTAACTCATTTAAATGAAAAAGAAATATATAAAACCTTATATCTTCTGGCCGTTGGGACTAAGCATTAAACATAAATAATAATATCTTAAATTATTTATTGTCACATGCTTCTATTTCTGTTTATTACATTTTTCTAAATAGGCACAATATTTGCAATCATTGCCAATTCCAACATGTTTAAGTATTAATTTTGTATAAATTTTTTTTATAATGATATAAAATAAGTACAGTACTTTTTTCTATGAAGTTTGTGAATTAGGTATTAAAAAAATACTTTCTAACCCCCTTTACAAAAAAAGCATAGAAAAGCTCTATAAGAGCAATCCCGGTTCACAGAACACTAAATTTCATTCGGTTCATCTAATCGCCCCTAGGTAAACCGAAATGACGGACTTTATAGTACAACATAGTGCCTCCTGCAGTTGTTTAAGTACTTTGAACTTAGCTAACCTTATCAAATTATTATCACCTCTGTTTGTATAAATTATTATCCAAACAATGGAGATATAAATAAACTCTAACCTTTGTTAAATCTCGTTAAATAGTCGTTCAATTTAAGCAATCAGAGGGCATAAATAATTCCAAGACTTGTAACAGACCTCAGAGTAAAGCAGGATTTAACATTTTTTTTAGTGGCTAATTTACTCATTCATGCAATGCACTTCAGGGTACTAATAGACTTAGTTTATTTAGCAACTCAAGTTAAATTACTTACATACTTCCATTGCTATGAAAGAAATCTAGCATTTTATGTGACAAATAACGGCAAGTACATTGCTTTCGTGTTCGATGTTAAGTTTAGAATATTATGTAGTCAGATAAGAGAAACACACCAATGTTAAACTTATGCCGTAACAATAATGAAGTACTAAAATAATATTATTCTATAACTCCAGACGTGAACCGATGTTTCTAACTAAGAACAATGTTTACAGAAACAACTTAGTCTTTCTAATCTTGTTACACTAAGACACATACCGAGCTGAGGACGTCTTCTTATCGTATTATACGTGTAATTGTTCTTTACATAACGTAGCTTCTCACGTAATTGTACTTATCAGATTTTTGTTGATTAAGGTTTGTTTATCGCAGAAATTTAAATGATGACTTATTTACATTATTAACAACTATCCTTATTATTAAAAACTAACTCAGGTAAATATGAAAACCGTGTTACAGATTTATGATATTACAAATGTACTGTAATAATACTATCCTGATCTTTGAACATTCTTTCTAGCAAACATTTATCAATATCACCAATATTGGCAAGACAAGAAGTTAAATAACGAAAAACTAAAATAAAGCTAACTTTGGAGTTCATTCTAGATTCAATATGAGTTAGTGCCTCGAGAGATATAAATTAGCCTCTTAACATTTCTTCGAAACAAATTTACATATTAAACGTAAGTTAAGATATTCTTTACAAGTTCATAAATTATTGCATGTTACTTACGAAATGCATTATTTTATCACTTGAGACCAGAAGATGAGAAACTACCTCATTGTACTTCTTGTTATAAGAGGGAGAAGATTATGTTACGCTCCAGCGTTTTCTAGTAAATGGCGGCTGGGGGACTCTGGGAGACAATTATCTTCATGTTTAGGTAACACAAAGATTAATCTCTAATGGTAAAAATTCATAGTAAACCAGGCAGAAGTAAACACATTTTTTATTCTCAAATACTTTCAATTATGAACACGTACGTAGTGTACAATAAAAATGGAATTTTAAAATTCTTATACAAAACTTAAACTATCTACTAACTTCTAAGGGATAAAAAAATACAACATAAATAACAGTAAATGCATCCAAATAGACAAACATATACATAGGCTTCGTAGATCAATTTTAAGTCCAATCGTAACCAGTGTTTATATAGCTATATTAGACCGTTTGGTGAAAGAATAACATAACACCCTATTTAAGATATATATATAGAGAGAGTCATGCTTATAACTTTTATCTTTAAAATAATATTAAAAAGAGTTGATCTAATTTAAATGAGCGTGAAAGTATATTTGACGGTAAATTTACATATTGAACAATCCATGAAAATAAACAGATAATAATGCTTAAAATATTGTACTTATAAACGATCAATAAAAACATTGAAACATTTAAAATACTAAAGTTGGAGATGTGATAGAAATCGTTTAATTCATTTTAAAATAAATACTAAAAAAATTTCAGTTAAAAAATCTTTAGAAAATAACCTTTGTTTCTGCATCCAAATTTTGTATCATTAGTTTCTCTGATTCTCAAACAGGATTATTTCCAATGACAGGACTGTTAAGGCCGAAGTAATCCAAAGCTTAGAGAGATAACACCTATGCGTAAACGAACTATCGTATAGAGTTGATATTTTGAATGTAGCATTTGTATTATGTAAAATCTAGTAAGAAAACATTGATTCTCAACGCTCCTTGGATTTTAGCTGAAAGTTAGCATATTCATATTGGTCTTATTAGTAACAGCGGTGAAAAAAAACGGAAAAACTCGAAATAAGTACATTTCAAAACTATAAATTGAACACAAAACTTGTGGATTTTAACATTCTACTTAGAAACACAAGCTATATACAATAATATGAAACATACTCGTATCCATAGACATTGACATGCAACCTCATCGAAGTCCGTTATGTAACATGTAATATGGCGTACCCCTTCCTAGTTGGTGCGGTATTTTAACGTTATAAATTGTGCTTATTCTCGAAAAAGGTATATTGACAAAGCTTTATATTAAATAAAAGATTTTCAAAGATTAGATTAAAACAGTAACATAGTTTAACGACATACCGACGATTAATTTTAATTGCTTCAGTAAAATATGATTTTTACGTGTAATTTCTTTCAATCTTTTTAGCACCAAAATAATCATACACAGCTTCAAAGATACGAAAACAGATAATGTTACTATCTAGATTCAAAACTATGAAAACAGATTTTTATTCTTCCTCGTATATGTAGACGATTTTATAGCTAGACAAAAAATCCTATAATTAAGAGTTTGTGGTAGAACACCTAAAAGCAGAAGAGTTTAAGTGTTTAAGCAAAGTGTGTTGGTTATAGAGATATTGGATTACGGTTTAAAGGAGAACAACAGAGAGACCACAATGATTTGTACAAAAATAGATCGTGTTTTCACTATACTGGAAATCAAAGTGTTTTAAAGTGAAGGAAGACTTTGGAAATACTTAAAATGATTGAAAGTTTACTGTGTAAGTAAAAAAGGGTCTCAGTAATATTCTTACATTAAAGAAAACTCATCATAATTAACAAATATTGATAACATTTAATTTTTAGTACAATAATTTGCGTGGTCGTATGTTGTTTACTTAATGCAAAATAAGTATGTATTATAGAATAGAATATATTTGTTGTACCTAAGGGAAGTACTTGGAAGATAAGAGGATATGAAACATTTGCTATCGATAAATGTGAAAATAAATAATAATAATAAAGGTAATGAATAATATACTTGTTATAATTCAGAATGGTCTTTTTATGAACCTTCCGACCTCAAAATCGATACCTATTATGTAGCAAGTATCAAGTATTTAAAAAACTACACTAACAATAATTATCATGCAGCCTATAGATAGCCGAACGGACTGCTCATAGAACGTTTGACCCCAACACTAATAGGGCACTTCGTTGGATCAAAAAGAAACCATATGCCAAGTTCAAGTCTCTTCGAACTTTCTGACAAGAGTTATTGCGCACGCGACCAGATTACACGATTTAAAAAGGGTTCTGTTCAGTAATTTAAAATACACTTTATCTCTAATATAATTAACGTTGCTACAATACCCAATCTATGCGATGCTCGTATAGCTACTTCACTATATGCGAGAGATCCGGGCTAATGTCCCATATTTTGCGCAGCAATATTTAATAAACTTCTATCTTGGTAATATTCGAATGCTTATTCACAAGTTAAAATAATGAGGGCCAGATGTCTCAAAGCGTAGATGTCGAAAAAAATATTCTTGAAGCGCTTACTGAGTTTGCCTTACCACATCAAAGCATTATAAAAGAATATTTATTACAAAGGACAATACATGATACGGTCTTAGAAAGGATACTTAGGTCAAAAGCGTCACCTTCATTTTGTTACATATTCTTCTGAACTGTTTTATTTACAGAGTCATCGTTAATTTGTCCTTTGAAACAGATGAAGTACGTAATATAGGTTTGAAAAACCTACTTTGTTAAAACGATTGCCGTCCAACCTTCAAACCTTAAATTTTGCCTCCTTAAGGCGTGAAATGACAATTCCCAACTTCCATTGTAATCAATATAATAAGTTTGCAATACATATCTTTGCTGTAAGTCAAACAATTATGGAGATGCTGTGCTGACAAACCTACGCAGTTCTAAAGAAAGACTCACAATAAACAAACTAAAACTTATTGGACGAACTATGGCTTCGTTCCAGTAAAATACCGTAAAAAGTAATAGAATATGACCCCGTCTTCTGTTGTTTTCCGCAAACTAAAATTCGAGATGTACTTCTAATATCACTAATTTAACGCATACCGCAATATATGGAATGTAATAAATATATAAGTAATAATATAAAAGATATTGTTGTGAAAATTATTGTCGAATAGAAAAAAAAACCCGTCACACAATGTTAAAAAAAACCAATTTATGAAAAAATAAACATATATTTGTATATGAAAGCATAAAAATACATCTAGGAATGTACTGAAGCTGTGAATATAGAAAGGAAAAAGTGTACAAAGACTCCAACTGTGACGGTCAGCGCTCTTTAGTATTTTATCACTGGTCCCTTGAGGTTTATGGGATGAATGGATCGTTCAGATATGCCAGACATCGCTGTCCTACATTTACCATTAGTAACTCCTTTTTGTTTGTTTCTAGTTCAGTGATTAACCTGGATATGCTTGTATTCATACATTTTATTTAATAATCCCAACGTGGGTTGGTGCCTGTTCGATATGTAAATTTTAATATGGATTAGAGATTAATATTCGTGTTACAGTTTTTTACCTAACATTAGACATAATCTGTCTCCCATGGTTTATCCTGCCCCCTTTTACGAAACAAGGCTAGACTTTTTCTTCCTCTGTCTTCTTGCTCTTTTAAGTACTCTGTCTTCTCATATTCTGGGCTTAAGTGAGAAAATAATGTACTTGTTAAGTAACATGGAATGATTTATGAACTTGTAAAGAAAATCTTAAACTTACGTTTAATATGTAAATTTGCCGTAAAGAAATTTTACGTCAAGTTTTCTAGATCGTTTCATCTCTCGAGGCACTAACTCATATTAAATCTAGAATGTACAGCTAAGTTAGCTACATGTTAGTTTCTGTTATTAAACTTCTTGACGTGCCATTATCAGGGATATTGATAAATCTGTGATAGAAAGAGCGTTTACAGATGAGGATATTATTATTACTGTACACTGTACTGTCATAAAAGTGTAAAACTAGTTTTTATACTTACCTGAGTTAGTTTTATAGGTAAGGTTAGTTATCAATAAAGTAAATAAGTCATTAATTGTCACCGAGAAACGGAATAAACGTAAAACGAATTTATTATTAATATGATAAATAAAATTTATGAGGTAAGTCTACATACATAATTACAAAAACCTGATAAGTACAATTACTGGAATAATACGATAAGAAGACGTCCTCAACTCGGTTTGTTCCTTGGTGATTAGCAAGGCTGAAGTTTTTTCTTTAAACATTGTTTAGCAACACCCAGTCTACGTCTGGAGTTATAGATTAACTATTATTTTAGTCCTTAATTATTAACATAAATCACTACATTTAGAAGACATAAACCAATACTTAAAACTTTTACTTTAATGAGGCCTTTCGATAGCAAGGCTATGTTCGTTAGACACAATGGCAGTACATTTTCAAAGAACAATTAAATGGATTTTGAATTTCAACTAAAACGATGGTTCTCTCTAAATGAACAATCAACACCTGATACTATTACTCAGTAAAATTATAATACAATTCTTTTAACAAGAAAATAAACAAAAAAAATACTCTAAACCGAACACGAGTAGTACAAGTATTTTCTTCGTCACATACAGTTAAATAAATATTAAAACTGCGAATTAAAAAGTTAATAATTAGGAGTTAAATTTTTAATTTAAAACACAAGGCGAATGTTCAATTAAATTAGTTAAAGGGAAAAGTGTTCTTCGAGCCCAATTTGGATTTTCCAAGCAAGATTTGTAATGGATAACTCCATAACCATTTGAGAGATCAAATGTTAAAGCAGAGTAAATCAGAGCGAGATGATTGTGAATTTCCCAGGAGGGTAACAACCAAGATTAGGTCCCCAGTATTGGTTACATCAACAGGATAAACTAGCCAGATTGATCCCAAGGGATGATATACAATGCTGGAGTAATGGTTAGACGATTTTATTCAGCGTGTAGCTGTGGATCAATTGTACTGTAGTTGCAGTTTTCAAGCAAGAAATAAACAGTTGATCCAAAATTTGTATCGGATTACTGGTTTTACAGCTGATTTCTTGTGTAAAGGCAAGAACTAAATATACTATAACGCTTTAATCTTTACAGCTCCATTTTAATTCCTATGTAACGAGAATATGGCTTTAACACCAATTTCGATATCTATAAACTCAACAAAATGTACATTTTAATTTATGTCTTTAACTTTATTTGTCAATAAAATGATAATAATTGTATATTTTTCCGAAATTGTAGAATATCATGATAATAGACTTGAACTAAACAGATTTTTAGAACAGAATTATGTCATTGATTATCACAAACCCTGTTTTAATAAGAAAATATTTCTCCTTATAAGAATTTCTTTGATATTGCTATCGTACATATTTTAACGCCTGTAGTCTTCATTACCGAAATATGGTGCTTTATAAGTAATCATCTCAGTTATTTTGATACTGTAACAATATTCTGTTGTTTATAAATATAAATAAAAAAATCTACGGTAAAAAAGCAGCTAATAAAATCACTAACAATAAATCAGTTGTGAGATATAACAATATTATTAAGCCTAGAAGACGTTGTAAAGTACTGTTAGATTATTACTATAATGCCTGCCTTATGGGCGGAGTGAGTTGCTAACCCATTTGAGCGCCTGCAGACACCGGACGCAACCCGTTATTCCAGGCTCGTTTTTGCGGCCCAGAGCGTATCCATCCCATTAGGTATAATTCGTTAGTCTCGCCTTTGAATATTTTCCCCATTCTCAAGTATAGTTCCACACAAATTACTATAGATAATCATAAAAATTACAACCTTCCTCAATTGGATTCCACTCTTTGTTGGATTTGCTGGATAATACTAAATATAACCTAATATAGATGTTTAGTTATTGTGCCTAATATAATTTTAACCAAATTTGACACAAACAGCCATGAAGCCAAATCTTTCATAAATAGCTTCTTAGAGTTAATGTAAGATTGTATTATAGGCCTTTCAATAACAAAGCTATATAAAATGATCATCATTATCTAGTTTACTCATTTATGCATTGCTGTTCATTTTAATAGATTATTTTGCATGTCACATTAATTAACTTAAAATCCTCCATGTCAATGAAATCCTAAGTTCATTGTTGTAAGTAAGGGGAAGTACAATTCTTTTACTCGGTATGTCTTGTTAATGTTAAGGAGATAGACAAAGGAAAATCTTTAATTTAAACTCATTTCAGTAACAATAAAGAGGTACTCAAATAATATTTACCATATAAATCTAACTCCATAGGTAGGAAATACGTTAGAGCCAGGAAACAATGTTTGCTGAAACAGCTTGAATCTTGTTTACTGAAATAATCCTATTCCACAATGCAACATACCGAGTTGAAGACATCTTCTGATGAAGTATTTTCGTGTATTTTCTTATGGTAATTTACGATTAATAGTATTTACCAAATTTATTCATATTTTTTATGGATACAAAATATAAATTTAATACATTTCATGAATCCTTAATTTATTTTCCCTATTTCAACCTAATTAATAATGATTAAAAATTGTGTATTTATTACGTAAACATTGGAATAAATACGTAATATAATATACCAAACATAATAATCGTCTAGACTGGATGAATAGCAGTTATATTTTACCATGGAATATAACTCATTTTACTATATCAAAGCATTACATCGTCTCTTAGAGTCAAATGTGTTTCACCAGAAAACTAATCACAATTCCCGATATTACCACGTCAAGATGGGTTAATACTGTTATACAGCAGAAACTGTAACTAACTTTGGTGTGGAAACAAGGTTCAATATCAGTTAGTGCTTCGACTTGAGAGACAAATCAGTCTGATAATCGACTGGTCTCTTAATATATTTCATGACTGTTAAACTGAAGGTCAGGAGTTTTTGATCAGCAGTTAATCGCTTATGAAATTTATGAACACGTACGTATTGATCACTTCACACAGAAAAAAATGAAAAAATCATTACACCATCCTAAACGATCTTCGCGGTGTTTCGGAATAAACCGTACAATCAGGGTCGGTAAGGTTGGGGATAGGAGCAGCCTATTGCCGCCTTTTATTGAATTTCTACGAGGATGGACAGTAGTCATGTCACCCTTGAAGAAAAGAAGTTTAGATCTATTGTGAAAGCTGATAGCGGCCACCAGGGGAGAGACATTTTCTTAAGTTTAGTCTTTAATGATAAAAATCCTGAGCAGTAAACTACCGTAATATCTCAAAATTTGCGATTAGTGATGTGCTGCTCCTGGTTCTCCATTACATTTTCTACATATAATTTATTGATTCATTGGTTTATGGTGTGCTCAATAAATGTTCCACTGGTAGGTACAAACTAGCTAGGAGTAAATCCTTGTATTTTATCAAAATAATATTGCTTACAGTATAAATACGTGAATTCAATAGTGTGGTTTTTTAAACCTTTAATTTAAAGGGCTATTGCCATCGTTTCACACCTAAGAATGTAACTTTCGTAATAGCCTCTAGGGGATTCAAATCAGTCAATATAAATAAGAGTGTAACATGGCCATATTAAACAAACATATATACAGGACTTTCAAATTAGTTTTATGTTAATATCCCATGTTAAAATAGCTTGTAAGACCCCTTTGTTAAAAGAGTGAAACATCAATCTGTGATAATGATACTTTTACAGTCTTTGTGCATGTTTATTTATAAAATATATTTAATACAAAACATTTAATAATAATTGGTGCACCAGTATTTCAAACTGATATGAATTTTCATAATAAAAAAACCTGAAAATACGCGTATACACTTGTAAAAATATTGTATTGCTTTAAGTTAGTTGAAACTGTAAATTTTATAATTTAAGCCTAATTTTATTGATACGCAAAAACCCACAAAATCACTTTATATGTATTTTTTAAATTTGTTTATCTGCACTTATGGTTCCAGTTTTAATTTTAATTAGGTATATTTTGTAGTGAAATAGAAATGAGAATACTTTCTCTAAATACTTTCAAAAATTGTTTATAACAGTTCATGAAAACTTGAACATTAAAGTTTGGATTCAATAAAACTATCTTTATGTATTTACTAATATATTTAGATTTAATCAAATGTTTCTTATATAACACTTGTGCCTACTTCAAGCCTGAGTTTATATAACGGTGGCTCCTTACACATACGTAGTAGTATGGAGCCTCTGTTTTAAACCTGCAGACTAGGAATTGCAAGGACTTCGCTTTTATTCAACGGGATTAAGAACATGACTAGGTCAAGAAGCTGATAGGTATTTTGTAGTAGGACACTCACGAAAAATCATTATCAAAGGAAGCTAGACACCTTGGAGGGACTATGGAATGTAATGATAAGGCAGCGGAGAGAATCTATGACGGAATGAATTGTAAGGATGCTAGACACGGAAAATTAATGAATAATAAGGACTGGATAACTTATTTTCGAAAATTTATAGATCAAATTAAATTTATTAAAGACTCAGGACACTGGTGTGCCTGTTTAAATACTTATCGACAAATAATACAAGTTGAGGAATTAAAATGTATCCTTTGGTTTTAATACTACTGACTAAAGTGTTCAATGACATTGTGCATAATTGATATACTATAAGTAATTACATGATATAAATATGTAATAATGTACGCGCATATTCAACTGCAAGGTCTTTTTGAAATGGAGCAGCTTATTAAAAGTTAAATATCTTAATTCATGGCCTTTTGAAAATGTACAATTAATAGCTGTGTTACTGCGACCTTACAGTAAAAATTTAGAGGTAAAAAGAACTTTCAAGAATCTAATTAAGTTAATTTATATAAAGATTTATCATGTTTTAAATAGGTGCTTTAATTTAAACCGTTTACATTTCATTAGTTTACTATGGGATAAACGTTACTACTGGAAAGTTAAATTAATATTCTCCGGTCCTCTGATGGGTTCCACGTATTACTGTTCTCCTTCTTGCTAATGGACTAATGGAACATTATATACATTAGTTTCACTAGAATTAATTCTGAAACGGTAAATTATATAGTTCCTGGGCAAAAGTACCCGATTGTATGCTCCACGTAAATATTTATCATTGACAATTTCTATTGCATACTACAATGATATAACACATTAAACAAATCAAAAATATGAATTTACAATTTTATTAAATAAAACGAGGAAGACGCATTGGCTATCCAGTATAATAGAGAGGTAGTTACATTTGATATTTTATTTCCTACTATATAATATCTATTTTTTTCAGTAAACTCGAGAAACATGATGAAAACAGCTTCGGGCTATTTTTTGGTTGGTAATATTTCTGTAGTCATTGTAATGGGCAGTGATAAGCTTGTTATTTAAATTATTAACATTGGTAGGCCCTTACACTCGGTTATATGAATTTTGAGGAGTAGCATTCATTCTGGACTATAAAAAAATTGATCTCATCTAATTTTTAGTTCTGTTATATCACGCTCATTCAATTAAATCAATAATTATTTAAGTTGTTATATACGTATAATGCCTAATAAATAATTATCTTAATTTACTATTTATATATTTAAATTATTTGAATAAAAGTTATATACGAGTTTATTTATTAGGTATATTATAAAAAAATATCTTATAATTAACTCAGTTTGGAACGGAAATTATTTCTGATCTTGTATTTTGATTGTAGATTAATAAAAATAGTTATTTGGCGTGATACAACATTTGGTCCATAAATATTTGTTTAAAACAATTCCCAAATACAAAACAATATTTAGTGCTTGATGCAATTAAAAATGTTTTTTTTTTAGTTAATGTAAACAAATGCCTCTTAAATTGTAAAATATGTTTGTCATACAAACTAACTCTCACTGTCCTTAAATATAATTTAATTAAGGAACCTTTCCTAGTTATGGGCATAAGGAAATAGCATTTAAACAGTTTAAGAAATGGAATTTTGAGAGTTTCTTTTTGAAACTTAAACAGTATAAACTAATTTTATATATTTGGCTTTGTTGCCGCCTAACTTCCGTTACTTTCCAGAAGGAATAAATCTTCAAGCATATTCTGAAATAATGTTTATTATTCATTATGTGTTTAAAATATTGAAATTTTGCCATATAAGTTCATTTAGAACTTTACATCCTTCAATTACCCTAATAAAATAAATTATCCTAAAATAGGATAAAATAATCCTTGAGGGCCAACATAAAAAACCTGGCTATTCTATACTTACAGGATTTCTCATAAAGAATTGCTGTCAACTGCCTCTTATATTAATATTTGCATGATTTCATAGCAATGTTCGACAAGGTATAAAGGTTAAATGCTTTTGGATCCAAATAAATGGACTTGTAGCCTTATTTCCGGTTTTAGAAATATAAAACTTTGCTCAGTATGAAATTCTTCTCAAAATATATATCGAATAGTGTAGTATCAGAAAAGCATTTTCCATTAACTCACGTAATTTAGTTTTCTACCAATTCCAGTTTCATTCAGTTGTTACAAAAGGTTCCAAGTAATGCTCTTTATTATAGAGCTAAAAATTTTTGATACAATGCGAGTGTTGAGGTCAGTTCCATTTTACCTTCGCTTATTTCAGAGTGTGTTAGGAAACGAGACAGACAGACCCTTTTGTAGTCTAGTTATTTATGATGTCAAAGCGATGTAAAGAATTCATTTTGAACTTCGTCATTGTTAGTAGTTTTTGTATCACTCCCAGGAGGTCGTATCTGTGTCATATAAGACAGTATCATATTGCAGAGGCTGCACTAAGCGGAAGGTAAAATGGAGCTGAACTTATCGTTCGCAATAAGGTTACAGCTATTTTTGTACAAGGATTTGACTGATGCATACGATGTAATAAAAGAAATAGTGCAAATAATATAATAAAAATACAGTTATAAAAGATAATTCATCGTTTAGAAAATATAATCTATATCATTTATATTTTTAAATCTTGTTCATTTGTTCTTCTTCATAAATATTACCTGCTTCCATTGTGACTTGATACGGAAATTTTAATTATAATGGAATAGTTATGTATTATATTTAATATACAAATATCTATATATTTCCGCACAATATTTTATTTTTATTATTCCTTATATAAAGCTACTTTATATTAAATACATCACAGAACCTACATAATAGTAAAAGCAGGTGTTAGTGGATTTTAATTTGAAATTTAAGAAATGATTACCAAAATACAAACTATAAATGAGTGATGCTATTGCTAGATATAATTGTACTTGTATAAAATGTATTTGATCAGAAAAACTAGAAATATTGCAAACGAAAATGTACAGTTATTTTGCTCGTCACATATGAGTATGTATATATTTAAATTGCGATGTTAAAATAGCGATTAATTAATTAGTATTAGTGACATATGTATTTAAAACATAATTCGAGCGATCAATAATCTTAGAAGGGTAGTAATTTTATGACGATTTCCAAAGGTAGAGTTATAATCCATAAACTCGATAACCATTTGAGGGATCTACTGTAAAGTAAATTAAATCAAAGCGGGACGATTGCAAATTTCCCAGGAGGGTAACAACTAAGATTAGGTCCCTAGTAGTAGTAACAATACGACAAACTAGCCAGATTATCTCGAGAGACAACAATACCGAGTTAGATGTTAAACTGACGTAACCAGCGTGTAGCTGCGGGACTAATTCATAGTAGTTACAATTTCCAAGCGAATATCTGATTGCTAACGTGAGAAATAAACAGCTAGTCTTACATCTGTAACAGAATATATATGTTACAGCTGATCTTTAGTGTAAAGTACAAGAAACTAATACCAATGCTGTAATACTTTAATCTTTACACCTCCAGTGTCACATGATTAGCTGGATTACAAATTGAATCAAAAATATGTGTTATATTTAACTTTAATCACTGTAAAGTGTATATCTTTTGTGAATTTAAAAAATGCTGAAAAGTGGTCGTGCATGCTTTTAAGAACACTTGCTCTATTTGTGATATATATTTACAATTTATGACAGCATCTTTTACAATGATATCTTTAACTCAATGCATAAGACGCGACAAAACACTTTTTGTTATTTACTTTGTAAAGATTGCTTTGTATAGAACGGAAAGTCCGTTAAGATAATAAAATCATATGTGATAAGTAAATCTTCTATAAAACTAATATCGAGTTCGATGTTTGTGAAAGTCACGCAATGCGATTTGGTGCAGTGTTATTGAAAACTTTACATTGGTCTTTGCAGAAAATCGCAAAGTTAATAAATATGTAAACAAACTTAGTACAGCCATATGAAATTTCAATGTTGCTATCTATATACTTGAAATTGTAAATGCTTACCTAGCAAAACCTGCTATTTGATATATTTTGTGGCGTACTCCTATCTTGTAATATCATTAGTACATTCCATATTTTAAGAATTCAAGCATGAATGAATACTGAAGTTAACCCTCATGTAGGCCTTATAATCAATTCATAGGTGTACAATACCTATTTAACGTCATCTAACATATAGCCATCCACACGCCATGGCCACAAAAAAACTACAAACCACTATCCTCTTTAAATAAACCTGCACTAGACGTTCTTTGACCGTTAATACCAAAGCGTAAGTTTAATAAATATAAATATTAATATTTGGGTTGCAACCCGTCATATTTCAGACAGAAAAAAAACGTAAAATAATGTATATGAGCGTCCAACGATTTGTATTGTTGATAATGATTTATTAATGCTTACCTTGTACTCTTGGACATAAAAACTAATATTTAATCCATCTCAACTGTCAATTAAATGAATTATAAACTCTAAAAAACAAGTAGCTGGGAACTTGAAGCTTATTCGAGTTTTGAATTATATGACTGATAAAATGAAAATGCGGGAGGGATTATCAGTTACGCAGCATGGACATTATCTTTTTTACACTTAAAACTAAATGTAGTGCAAAATATTTATTGAGATTCTAATTGACTTTTAATCGTTCAGTATAAGATTTTTAGATCATGGTAGTACAGTCAATAGGCTATTGCTTGTTTGTTAATTTCAGTTATAGCTTATTTCAGGGCTTCATGCAAGTCTAGACAGCAGTAAATTGTATTAGAGTTCATATACACCTCATATAGTTAATTAGTTATGTATTTAGTAACTGAAGGAGAAATGTTTTAAGTATACAACCTTGAAGGCATTCAGATGCAGTAACATTAGTGCTCTTGCTATGCATGACGGAATTATGGCATTTAGTTTCAGTTTTATCATAGAAAGAAAATTGAAAACTCTGTGGAAGTCATCTGAAATATGAAAAATAATGTCAAATTATTTCCCACAAGAAGAGGCCTAATATTCACAATTTTTACAGGGGGTTTGGGCGTTAAACTGTGGATGAAAATCATATTGAATTTAAAATACATTACATTACTTTGATATTAAAAGAATATTGCTAATTCTTCTTTCTATACATTAGGGCAGTGCTGATATGTCTTAAATCAAAATTGCCATTTAGACGGAGAAAATTTGACGAAAAGTGTAAATCAAGCAAATATTTGTGAAATTGACAGACGTTCAGGATTTGTTAAATATTGACGGATGGGGCTCATCAGCGGTGTAGTCAGCTTTTCCTACTGTTCAGGCAGTTTTATGTTTCAATAAAAATCTTTTTTTTTTAGGGACGCTTGTTCATAAACAGAGTAGAATGCTGTGATCATCGTGTTGTATTTAAGAGTTTTGATGTATCTAAATTATTCTGAATAGACTACACTAAAAGCTATCCATTGTAAGAAGAGATTGGATTGCACATCTCAGAACGAAAATTTTCACTTCTTATTTTGAAACGGCCACTTCTTTGCAGTGATCGATATTTTAAAAAGGATATTGAAAAGTATTCTGGCGTAAGTAATCAATACAATTTCCTAAACTTAGAAAACTTGATTTTGAAAGTATATAGACAGTATGTGTTCTCATGAAGAGAATGTGCATTTCAAGGAAACAGTTTATTCATTGCAATGTTAAGATAAACAAATCGTGCAAGCAGCTTTTCGTAAGTATTTCTCTATTTTTGTTTGCTTTTAGTAGTATATGTTTTAATATGTGAACGGGTTTGTCTTATTGTTTTATGTTTCTAATAAAAGCTTAACACAACCCTCAGCTATATGTATTACTGAGAAATAAAAGCGAGAAGTAATGAAGTAGTACATAATATACTGTCTTTATTGGACGATATATAAAGAATGGATAAAATCGGCCAGACTAAAGCGAGGTTTTACCGCCAGAGATCAGACCGTGGCCACAGTTATATACGCACACTGTGGACTTGTAGAAGATATAAGCTCCATTATACAGACCGCTATAACGGTTCTGGAACTGTCTCACCCAGCCTTGTCGTCATATACTCTAGCTACAAATTTCAGACCAATCGCTAAAAGCCAAACTTCCAATTAACTGAAATATAAAAGATGACTCATGCACTAAAATTGTCTATATCGTATTAAACCCACTACTGCTTTTACCTTTACATCTGCAGTGTATTATAGACAGGTTAAATTCATTTAATATGGTTTTAAGTCTAATATGCTTATATTGTTTCAGAAAAAGTAGCAAAATTGAATTTGCATGTATTGAAATAGTTGTATAATTCTTTATGTAAAATCACTAGAGTTGAATTAATAATGTAACCCAATCAATCGTTTTATGTTTTACGGTCAAAATAACAATATTACATCACACTTTATAAACATGTTATAAACAAATTTACTCTGTTACTACAAAAACACATGGCATTAAAATAAAATAGTCCTATGTAAATTGGGTAAATATCAATAGGATCTTGAATATTTCAAATTAGTTACAAAATATAAAACACTACATTTAAAGGATTAAGTCCGCCCTTTTCCTGAGCTGTAAAAACTTAATAAATAAAATACATAATTTAAACCTACAACATACGGTAATGGAGTGCGAAACAAAAAATAAATATCCCGACAAACTGCCAAAAAAAAGATTAAACAACAATATTTGTGCAGACTATGTTATTGAGGTCTAGGACCAAAAGCATTCGCTGGAGGTGTCTGCCTTTAACCTTAACTCTCGATAATCGCCTTCCTTTCTCATTGTTTCAGATAACACGCCGCGATACCTCAAGAAGTGCCGACATCGATTTTCTGGTTATTGCTCCTATTTTGCTTCTGTGGATGTGACGTATTGTATGTGATTTTGATTTCTGTGAAGAGATGGCTCTAGTTTTTATTTTCGTCTATCTAAACTGAGCTGATGTCAAGTATGAAAAAAAAAATTATTTTTATTGGCAGTATAATGCCGCACGTTGTTCGATTAAGTACACAATTGTGTATTAATTATTTTACATCTGAGGAATAGTGCAGATTTGGATCCTCGGAAGGTATTGTTATATCATTTATAAAATATAATGATGGTAAACTTCTGTAGTCCTAAAATATTTTCGAACCATTCATTTTCAATAACTAAACTTTATATAACGAGAATAGGATAAGCTATACCAATCACCAAC
Organism: Homalodisca vitripennis; assembly: GCF_021130785.1. NCBI lineage: Eukaryota > Metazoa > Arthropoda > Insecta > Hemiptera > Cicadellidae > Homalodisca > Homalodisca vitripennis. Next base: position 90,860 of record NW_025778666.1, read on the forward strand.
TAATAAAACCATGGGTTACTTGTATGGTTTTTCCCTTTTAATCACTCTACGGCATTGCCAGAAGTAATTTGTTTTGCTATCTGTCTCTCTATTTACTTTCTGTTTATAATCGTTCCAATTTTTAGGTTCCAATATTGCTCAGATAGCAGTTTTAAAATCAAAACCTAAATCAATAATACAAACTGACATTACACTACACCGACATTAGGTCCTCTTATCACGCCGTGTGATCGTAAATATATATAATTTGTCATATAAAAATAATAAGTTTCTAATTTTGGTATATTTAGATCACCACCAATTAATAAATGAAAGTATTCTCGTAACTATTCCACATACATATTTTCCTTGAACATTTTCAACAGTTAAACATTTTGCTATAGTTTTACTAATATTACAATTTTAAATCGCGTTATTAAATATAACTTCTCGAGGGGAAGTTTGCTTGAAAAAATTATTAATGGCTTTAATTTCCATATTATAGCCCTGAACTGCGGATCGAATGATATAACATCACGGCTGGGAGAAGGCAGGACAAAAACGAGAATTTATTCAGCAAAACTGAGGTTCAGAAGCTATTTAAATCACCATCGTGTTCCCTTGAATTTTGATCTTGATGAAAGAAGGAAGAATGTTTTCTGAAATTTTTCATCTGAACTTCTAAGCCACACAGTTTTGAGTTTTGGTAAAGATGATTTCCTCGCTTTATACCTATGTATATGAAAGGTACTCCATTATTCCTTCACTGTTTAAGAAATTTGTAAAGGGTTAATGTAGCCTACCTGATTTGGTTGGCGACGTCTTTTATAGATTAGGTTTACGTCATATAGACTAAGATTGTATTCAGCAGGTTAAATTAAAAAATACCAGGACCTAACACTCTTCAATTTACATGTCACAAAAAAAGCTCCTATTATTTATATAATTAATAAAATATTGAGTTTAAAATACAAATTTAAATAAATTAAGTAAATGTCCGCAGTATAAGTAAGACCATCAGCATCGCATTGCGCCAATATCATCTTATGTTACGCTCATTCGCATTGCGCCATTATCATCTCCGTAAGGTGTTCTCACGCCACTGATCACACCAAGGCGAGGTCCAGACTTAACCGCACAAAGTGATCTAAACCACAAGGAATGCTTCTCACACGATAGGCTAAAGTAACACTAAGCCTGCAGACGCAAAGAATAACAATCGTAAAAAAATTTAATAATTTGGAGACATTTAAAACTGTTTTAAATTGGGATGTGAAAAGGATTTTGGCTTTCATACCGATGAGGCATTAATGGACAGCATTGTTTGAAGTAATATTATACTTTAAATAAATCGTTTTATTTTAAATACTTTCACTGAAAATTATTTAATTTTATTTGATTTAGCAAAAGAACAACGTGAGACAAATCAATTGCTTTAATAATAATGTTTTATGTTTCTGCTAACTTAAATTTCTGACTCACAATTTTATTTCAACACGATTTGGTAAATATATTCCAAACAAACTTTTAACATTTCTATTATAGTAATAACTATACTTAATTCCTAATAATAATTGTGCCCAACATATAATTACGGATGCGTGCACATAAGAATCGAAAATAAATTCAAATTCAAACGTTTTGTTTGAGAATAATCATTTGTTTACAGTGCAGTAATTTTTTTATCCCCTCTAGCCGAAGCTATTTAAGAAGAAAATATAAGAAAAAAACGTAAACACATGTTAAACTAAATATTAAAAATAGAACGTGTAGATGAAAAATTCGTATTCCAAAATATTAATTCCCAATACATTGTATCATAACACACTAATATCTTGCTAAAAAAAAACATTATATATAACTTTATAGTAACTTCATCTCTCTCTATCTGTCTTTCAAACTTTACTGAGTTAACCCATTTTACTTGTAGTGGTTTCTGTAACTCAGGAGATGAAAGGGAAGGGCGTACCTACCGAGGATAAAGACTCAGTTAAAGCTAACGAGAACTCTAATGACGTCATCAGAGAGGATATCTGGTTAGTGAATATCCGGTCACAGTGACGTGGTCAGTTTATGATTATTGCCTTAAGGAATACTATTTAAAGGTCAATAAGCTTTAAATAAATACGTGTTTCAGTGTTTCTACTTATTGTTTACCGGTAGGAAAAAGACATAATATAGTTTTTATCCTCATAGAGTTAGAATTTCTATTTATCTAGCTTTAATTAAAACAGTTGTTAAATAGTAGAAAATTGAAAATTGATATTATTAATACAAGTTCTCAGATTTATACACTATCTCAACTCAAATAATGTTATATTCATTTTATTTGACAAATAAAAATACAAACATTTTTGTATAAAATTATTTAAACGCAATATTTTAATATATTTGTTTTAGATGGAAGTTACAAGTTCGCACGATCATCAGCATGCATTGGGATCAATTTAAGGGAAATATTTTGAATGTAAAATTGAACACCTTAAAATTTTTTCACGGCCAGTATGATTGGATTAGGGTTAGTAGCATTTTTATTTAAGGCCTATGCAAATATATAGTCACTCGGCGATATACGTCTCAGGCCAAATGATTTTACTTCTCTGAGTGTTGTAATAAACTATTATTATTAGCCACTAAAGGTAAGGTTTATTTATTAGTGTACATTCCTTTGTGCTTTGATGTAGACCGTTTGGGCGTCTCTGCTTATAGATGTGCTAAACAAAAAATTCCTTTCAATTGGTTGATTGCGTATACTAAATAAAATTGCCATGGCGTGCAAAAATACCAGCTTAAAATAGACTACTTTTCCAAAGAGGAGCTAAAATTTACACTATTAGCCAGGTAAGTTAGTCTGTTGTTAAGAGGCTTCAAGTATTATTTACTATAGAGGTTGTAACAGTTACTGACCACAAACTTGCTTACTGTGACATTGTGTGTTGAAGCTTATAAGCTATCAAGATGTATCTATATTTTGGCCGAGGTCAATTAGTTTTACAGATATTAGAGATTGTTACCATTAATGTTAAGAATATCTGTGACTAGCATAAGTCTGTTATCTGCAAACAGGAGAACTAGAAGAAGGTTCTGTGGAGGAAACAAGAAATCAATCAAACTCAACTTATATAAAAAGTAAATTTATATATTTGGGAAAACTAAATACACCACATATGGGGAAATTATAGAAAAGTAATTATACCAATTACATGGTATACTTTAAATAAAAATAAAAATTTAATAAATAAATTTTATTTTAGAATTGTAAATGGATAGGGAATAAAAAGTAAATTTATATTGTAATCCAGCGGCAGGCACAACGCACTTGGAATCTGGTCTAGACCTGACTTGATGGCAGTGAATGTAAACAATAGTCTACAGTGGACTCAATCTTTTGTTAGGCGGCGAAGTTTATTGAAATTAAATTAAGGCTATTGGCATTTATACAATTTAACTGTAAATAAAAGTCGTTTTTTGGACAGGTGTTTGGTCTTCCCGGAATCATATGTTTAGTTTGCTTATTTAAAAAACGCATATGTGACAGATACGGCCAAATACAAAATAATTGAATACGGGAAAAAGTAAGCGCTCTGTGGTGTAATGGGTAGCACATTCACCCGCAAGTGGAGAAATCCGGGTTCGACTCCCGGCGGAAGCAAGTACTTTTTTGCGATTCAATGTTTATTGTAATATATATATATATATATATATATAATCATATATATAAATCATATGTACTATTTAACGTGGCCACACTATTAGATTAATTGTATACTCTAGGAACAATCTTTGAGATAGGCAACTCACAATATATCACAGCTAAAAGCTGACACTTTGTTTCTAATTAAAATAATATTCTCAATTATAATAATGTATTTTATGTTAGCGTCAAACTATCAACTACTTAATATTATGAAACAATGGTTTTATCTTCATATAAATAAAAACATTTATTCATTTAACGGAATTCAGCATTTCTACCAACAATTCCCAAATTACGTTTGCTGTCTGAAATCTTTTAACGTGTGCAGAGCACTTGTATCTTCGATTTTCCACCAAAAATTGTTATACCTTATCATAGGTGTATAGAATTAAATATTCAAGAGTTTGAAAAAATTCAAAGCTGAAATAAATAAATATAAAATTATAGGATAATTTTATTTGTTTAATACTGCCTGTTTAGAATTAAATACATTAGATTAGCCACTGACTTAAATAAATTAATGTTAGTAAATGTAATATTATTTCCTGCATCGGAATTTTTAAGCCACATGTCATTCCTGCAATAAATCTCTAAACTTGTAATACTCACACAAAAGTTCACCAGCAATACCAATCTTTTTAGAACTATAAAAAAAAAAATATTTTTTAATTACTTTTTTCATAATATTTTACGGTCTCATTCTCTAAATCTGAAGGGATCGCCAAAAAACATAAACATATACTGAATGTTAATATACCAAGAATTTTATTTGTTTTTATTATGATGACCCTAAATAGGTCTCGAACTCATAAGATTTAAGTAGATACTGGTGGAAATTAGAAACTGCAACCCTTTTAGAAATATTCCAGGTTTATTTAAATTTCAATTCAAAATGTTCAATTATTAACCCTTGTATTCACCCAAAACAATTGTTTTGAACAATAGGTTTAAAATTACTACTCCTTAGGCAAGGCACTTTCGATTTAATAATGGCTCACTGTCCCTCTAAAATACGTGAGTATAAAATATAAAAAATAAAATACATAATCTTTGAATAAATCTGAATGAAAATTAAATTTAAAATAGGCTATCTTCTCAATAACTAATAAAATAAATAAGTAAGTAAAACTTATTTTCAAATTAAATTCTCAAACAAAACTAAAACAGATTCTCAAACAGGAATTTTTCACAAGTTCCTTACAGGTGATATGGTGTCGAGCACCTGCAAGCTCTTTACTTTTTACTACAATACTTAGAATTTCAATTAAAATTTTTACGTTTGACCTTTAATAAAATTACTCGCTTTACAATTCCTATATAGTCCTCACTCCAACAAGAATTTGAATCGTTAATTTCATAATTTTCAATTCCCAATTTTAAAATTAATTCACTTCTTAATTTTGTCAAAATTTCAAAATTTAGAAAAAATTTAATAATTCAAGTCAAAAGTACTTAGCCTCTTTGGTCCCCCCCCCGGTTCCCCCCCCCCAAATTAACTCGGAGTGTGATGATGTGGTGTGTGTTTTTGATGTGTTTTCTATTGCATTTTTTTTTTGTGTTTTGTGTTGTTTTGTTTTGTTTTTTGATTGTTGTTGCTTTGTGAAGCCAGGTTCTTGGAGTTCGGTGTATTAATATAATTTTATACCGACGGAGTCCTACTGCCCGAACCACTAGTTTTTCTAAACTGCGCCACTAAACAGGGACTTTACTCTCTCGCTATCTCAACTCGGAATGGTAGCAGGAACGTGGGTTTGGTTTTCTCGGGCCTGCACCGACCTACGCTCCTGTATCCTGCAGGTCTGGTTTTTAAAATCTCTTCCAAACGCAGGTAGGCCGCTTAACCAAAAATAGAGTCCACTGTAAACTATTGTTTAGCATTCACTGCCATCAAGTCAGGTCTAGACCAGATTCCAAGCGCGTTGTGCCTGCCGCTGGATTACAATATAAATTTACTTTTTTATTCCCTATCCATTTACAATTCTAAAATAAATTTTTATTTTTATTTAAAGTATACCATGTAATTGGTATACACACACCCCCTTAAAGCGCTTGTATCTGCCAAGTTTAATACTTAAATCTAAGAAATTTATCTCACATCCTTTAGAAATTGTATTTCCACCTAGCTTTAACATGCATCATAAAATCTAAAAACCTTTTTTTTTATTTATAATATTTTCTTTTAATTTATTTTTGATAATAGTTGTAAGAAGTGGCAGCACACTAGTTATCAGTTATTTTAACCAAGCGTTAATTATTATAAATTCTTTTTAAAAGATTCCATACATTATCAGATTGTTTTTGAAAACTTAAACAATTAAGTTCCCCAATAGAAACCTTGACCTAAACTATGGCAAATATTAAGAGTCCAATTGCCACTACCTTTTTACAATTCTAAGTCCTATCATAAAGATAGTCCATCCAGATAATCCTTCACAATGGGTCGAACGAGGTAGACGGTAATTGTTGTTGTGGGATCTTTATTGCAGGTCCGGTCTGTTATTAGTTGGGTCGTCCTTGGAACCTTTTGCCCTGCACGGCTGTGTGTCCTTGGGTCGCCCATTCACTGGTTGACGCAGCTTCATATAGAATTAAAACATATCCCCAGACGGGGGTGTCAGTTGTTATTTTATTATTTTTACCTATACCGTTGTTTATCATAGAAATAACAGTCCTTTTTCTTCTGTTCCCCTCTTCCTTGGCATAAATTTTATCAAACTAACAAGTTTAAATTAATATTTCCAACACATTTAATTACGGACCATAAGTTTCGGATTTGTGCAATATTCAGAAAAATAAATAACTGAATTGTTTTAATACACTCCTCCTCTCCCAACCATGTAGTTATCGCAACTGTTTACTTCACCTGTGCCCTTTTATCTAAATCATAAACTTTTTATTCCTCTTGAGGTTTCTTCAAGTTTAAAAATACATTTTTACAAGATTACAATTCAAGTTAATATTTACAATTTAACAGGGCTGTAGAATGTCCTCAATTGTTCAATAAATTTTTAATTTAATCTTCCTTGTCACTGAAATTTCTCAAATCAAACATACATACATACAGCGTTACATCTAATATTAGTTTTTTTTTCTTCATTCTTACAACTAATTTAATTCGTCATAATTTTTAATCAGTTCCTTTTTTTAAAATTTTTTTTGTAATTCAAATTATTTACCCCTCGGTAATTATTTTGTTTTGTTATATTTAAATATGCATTCTTCTTTCCCCAGTAGGTTTCACATCCTGCAAGTGTATTCTACGGAACTCATTCAATTCTTTTAAATTTTGAAACTACATATGAGTTGGAGCTAATAATTGAAATTATTCTGAATGGTCCTTTTTTCCATATTTCAGATCTAGCTTATATCGCTGATTTGTAATTCTACAATAGACTACATCATACATTTTTAATTGCCTGTGATTTCGGTTGTATCGGTTTCTTCTCGAATTCAGCTCATTTTGTCTTTTTAAATTTTGAATAGCTTCAACCATCTTTGCATTCTTCTCTTTGCTCCATTTTTCATCACAAATATCTTTAATTTGCCATTTTAGTGACAAACCATCATTTGCTTTGAAAACTGAACATTAATTCAAATGCAGACGACTTTATGCTTTCATTGTGACAAGTATTTAGGTACAAATCCTTGTCCCAATTCTTTTTACAGTTATGATAATAAGCTGTCAAAATTTGATTTAAATTTCGAATTTGCCTTTCACTTTTATTTCCTTGAGGAGTATAAGGTATAATGGTCCTTTGTTTTATGCCCAAATTAAACAAATAATTTTTGAATTCCTCGCTGACAAAATATGTTCCATTATCCGTCACGAATTCTTCAGGCAAAGACAAATTTTTGAAAATATTATTTTCTAATGCATTAATTACATTACCTGAGGTGCATTTCCTGAGTGGTATTATCCAATTATATTTGGTGAAGTCATCTACTGCTATCAGGATGTATTGCATTCGATTGGAAGATGCAGGTAATGGCCCATAAATATCCATATATAACTTCTGCATTGGACGACTGCTCAGATTGCTGTTCAAAGGTCCTTGGTCCCTCCAGTTGCTACTTTTTGCTTTCAAACATACTTCACAACATTTTACATTATTTTTCACATAATCATTTAGTTTAGGGTGATAAAACCTGTCATTTATTTTCTGTTGTGTTTTTAAAATGCCGAAGTGACAGCCAGACAATGAGTTGTGATAATACTCGTATACAACCTTGAATAAGTGCTCAGGTAAATAGATCCTTTTAGAATTGTTTTTATTGTTCACATAAAAATAACACCCCTTTTTCCACACTGTAAACATCACTATTGGTATAGTTCAATACATCCTCCATAATTTTAGTTATATTTACATCCTGCTTCTGATGCGTTTTTAAGTCCAAAAAGCTAAAAGGCATCGTACTTATACTATTTATAGACACTGTTTCCTCTCTTATTACTAAGTCCTTATTATTTACAGTTTCACTGTTCATTTTTAAAGAGTTATCGTTCATCTTGTCCTTATTCACTAATTTTTCTAGTTCATGTAACACATTGTTGTCAAACTTCACTATCTTGAAATAATCTATATAAATAGTCCGCTACTGGGTTCTGATTACCTTTAACATGCGTAATTTTAAATGGTAGAGACAATATAACCTCCACCCAGCGCCCTAATTTTCCTAATTTACGAAAGTGGGACAATACCCAAGCCAATGCTGAGTTGTCGGTCACTAAGTTGAATGGTCTCATTTCTAGGAAATTACGGAACTTATTTATTGAACAGACTACTGCCAAAGCTTCCTTTTGATAGGTAGTAAGTTTCACCTCACTTTCATTAAATTTCCTCGAATAATAGGCCACCGGTTTTTAAATGTCCATTGTCCGCTTCCTGTAATAAACAGGAACCGAGGGCATTATCACTCGCGTCGCACTGGACTGTGAACTCCTTGTTGAAGTCAGGGATGGCTAATACGGGGGGACGGGTAACCGCTCGTTTCAGTTTATCGAACGATTCCTGACATTTTTGGTCCCACATAAATTTGGTCGACTTCTTCCTCATTTCATTGAGTGGATGAGCTATTTCCGCATAATTTGGAATAAATTTAGAGAAATAACTAGTCATCCCTATGAACCTCGCAATACCTTTCTTGTCCCGGGGTCTCGGAGATTCTAATAACGTCCGTGTACGGTCAGGGTCCATTCTTATAGTGTCTTTGGAAAACCAAATGTCCCAGAAATTTAATTTCATTATAACAAAATTTTACTTTCTCCGGATTCACAGTAAGATTATTTTTCTTTAAACACTCTAACACTTGTTTCAAATGCATATAATGTTCCTCCAATGTCTTCGAATACACAATAATATCGTCCAAAAAGGCGAGAGTGCAAGTAAATCTCAATTCTCCTAAGATTTTATTCATATATGACGACAATACCCCACTTCCAATTAATAATCCAAAAGGAATTCGTTTAAAGCTGTAACTTCCGAAAGGTACCGAGAACGTAGTTAACTCCTGGCTTTCCTTCGCTAAACTTATTTGATAAAAAACTTTTGGTTAAGTCTATTACTGAGTAATAATTGTTTCCCTTCAAATGGTAATATAGTTCGTGCATGTCGCCTATAGGATAACTCACTCCTTCCAACTTCTTGTTTAACTCCTTGTAATTAACTACTAATCTTTTCCGATTTTCCATCTTCCTTACCTACTAAAAAGGCTGGACTCGAGTACTGACTCACACTTGGTTGAATAATGTCCAGTTCCAATAATTCGTCAATAATTTTTTTTTATTTTTAATTGTTTAGGTGGATTCAATGGATATGGCCTAAGTTTTACGGGTTCATGATCTTTAACTTTTAATTTATACTCATAATCTAGAGTTTTACCAATTTTGTCGGTAAATACCGTTGGAAATTCCTTTATAATTTTTATTATTTCATTGCTGGCCTCTTCGCATCCTATTTTATAAGTGTGATTGGTGTTCATACACGCTACTGTAATATTTTGCACAAATTTTATACACTTCTCTACATTAAAGTCAAATCGACAACAATTATTTTTCAAGTCTATTAACAAACTAGAATGTTTTATAAAGTTCGCTCCTAAAATTGCCTTTTGGGCTAAGTCCTTCACTATAAGAAATTCCACTTTCCAGGTGAACCTATCTATTTTAATTTTTATATTTACACTGCCGATTACGGACATTTTTTTTATTTTCAGCACTCATACATGTCAGGTTAGATAACTGGTAACACTTTACAATCTTATTCTCTAATAATAGTTTATACAGTCTATCACTTATTATATTTATACTACTACCAGTATCTAATAATACATTTAATGATATATTCTTGCCAAAATCTATTTCTAAGCTGGGCAATGAACTGACATTTTCCGAATTTTTCTTTTGCCAAGTATGATTTAATTTAGCAGATAATTCATGTGAATTTTTGTTGGACACAATTTTAGGTAACCGGGAAAGTTTCGCCCTTCCTTAACTCATTGTTCGAACTTTCCCTACTAACTAGTTTTTTTGACTCCTGTACATTACGACCTAGATTTTCGGGGTTAATAGCTGGAGTGTGGTTTACAATAGGTCTCCGCTGGTTTACAACAGGTTTCCTGTTTAGCTCCCGGCACTGATAAGCATAATGACCAGGTCTATTACATTTATAACAAGTTATTGTTTCTTGCCTCGCCCTGATGCTGTTAACCGGTACATTATACTTCCTAATCACATTCAAATTATTCCCTGTTTTCCTCACGTTGTCAGCATAACCTACATTATTCGCCCTTATACACATCTCATCCAGTTCGGAATATGTGCTCGGATTTCCCATAAACACTAGTTTATTTCTGGTTTCAGGATTAATTCCCACCTTAATTATTTCCACAACATCCCTTTCATTTATATTACAACAAAGTACTTCTACTGATTCCTTAATGTCTATAATGTAGTTGGATAAGCTTTCATTATATCTTTGGGGACGGTGCACCTTTTCAAATTTCAAAAGTTCACGCTGATGATATGGCACGAAATAATTCAATAATATTTAAGCATTAATTTGACCGTGACATTGTCCTATTTTATTTCCAATAGTTTCGACAAAAGAGCTCCCTGACTATGTGAAATCGCAATCTCCATAATATCCTCTTCCGTACATCTAGTTTCCTTTTTAAGTTTCAAGATTATTTTAAAGAATTCTAATAATTCTTGAACATTTAATCCATCGCAGATATTTAACTCCTTCAAATAACGCTCAATGGGGTTCGGTAGTTTATTATAACTTAAATGTGGCCGTCCCGAAACAAACACATCATCTCTCATATTTAGACCAGACTTATCTTTTACTTCAGGTTTACCAGCCTCTTCCAGCTCACCTTCCAGATTGGAATCAGATAACTTGCGCACCAAGCTATCAGATGTTCCTTGTAAATTTTTAGGTTTTTATTTTTAACAACAATTCACTTAATATACTATTCCGGTTTTTCAACATGTTTAGCTATATCCTTCTCTTCGATTTTAAACAATTTACTTAAGTTAGTCAGACGGCGCTGCCAATGATTTATTTTTGTTTCACACCTAACTATGTCCAAAGTTAGTCCCTGTTCAATGGATTCCTCCAGTCTAGTTCCTAATAGTTGGGTTTCTAACTTAATTTTATCCCACTCCTCCTTGAAAGCGACCTTTCCACTCAGGTTCAAATAATTACTATTTACATCAAGACTTATTAACTGCCGTAACTTTTTATTTAAATCTATCACCTTAAGACTAGGAGACACTTCCACAACCTCTTAACCTAATTTCATAGTCCAATTCCCTCCTTGGTTAACAAGTCCACCTTAAGTGCCATTTTAAAAGTTTAATATTAAACACTTTATAATTTTCCAGTATCCAAGCCACTTATTAATTTACAACCACTAAGTTCAATTTTATTAAGGTTCACCAGAATAGAGCAGAGTGGCGCACTTATTTGTATACTGAATGTTAATATACAAAATTTTTTGTTTTTATTATGATGACCCTAAATAGTCTCGAACTCATAAGATTTAAGTAGATACTGGTGGAAATTAAAACTGCACCCTTTTAGAAATATTCAGGTTTATTAAATCAATTCAAATGTCAATTATTAACCTTGTATTCACCCAAAACAATGTTTTGAACAATAGGTTAAAATTACTACTTCCTTAGGCAAGGCACTTTCGATTTAATATTGGCTCACTGTCCTCTAAATACGTGAGTATAAAATATAAAAAATAAAATAATAATCTTGAATAAATCTGAATGAAATAAATTAAATAGGCTTCTTCTCAAAACTAATAAAATAATAATAATAAACTTATTTCAAAATTAAATTCTCAAACAAAACTAAACAGTTCTCAACAGGAATTTTTTCACAAGTTCCTACAGGATATGGTGCAGCACCTGCAGCTCTTACTTTTTACTACAATCCTTAGAATTTCAATTAAATTTTACGTTTGACTTTAATAAATTACTCCTTTACAATTCATATATAGTCCTCACTCAAACAGAATTTGATCGTTAATTTCAAATTTTCAATTCTAATTTTAAATTAATTCACTTCTTAATTTTGCAAATTTCAAATTTTAGAAAAATTTAATAATTCAGTCAAAGTACTTAGCTCTTTGGTCGTGAAGGTCTTGGAGTTCGGTATTAATATAATTTATACCGACGGATCCTACGCCCGACCACTAGTTTTAAACTCGCACTAAAATGACTTTACTCTCTCGCTTCTCAACTCGGAATGGTAGCAGAAACGTGGTTTCTCGGCCTGCACCGACTACGCTCCTGTTCCTGCAGGTCTGTTTAAATCTCTCCCAACGCAGGTTGGCCGCCTAACCAAGATAGAGTCCACTGTAAACTATTGTTTAGCATTCACTGCCATCAAGTCAGGTCTAGACCAGATTCCAAGCGCGTTGTGCCTGCCGCTGGATTACAATATAAATTTACTTTTTTATTCCCTATCCATTTACAATTCTAAAATAAATTTTTATTTATTAAATTTTTATTTTTATTTAAAGTATACCATGTAATTGGTATAATAAAGGTGTGTATATTGGAAAATATTTTAATTAAAATGCTTTAGTAAATGATAGTTTCCGCCATTTAAACAATTTTAGCTAAATAATGTTGTTTTAAAACTCACCCAAGCTATGTGTACAGTTTTTGCACCAACTTCAATCTGGATCTAATTACAAATACGCTAGTTATTAGCTCACGTTATACTGCACATTGCCATTTATATGTTATCAAGTTAACGCGTTTTATAGACATTTTTTCTATGAAATCTACCTAACTGGTTACACAATTATAAAATAATATTTAAGATTTATAAATAGTTTCCCGTTTATAACAGTACGTCCTGAATACCGAACTTACCGTTGTGTAATTCTTAACAACATATGAGGGAAAGATAAATCAATATTTCTTAGTCACAATATCGTTCTTCCTTACGTATACGTGACAAAGGATTTAGGGTCCCAAGTTAACTTTAAAAGTTTAGGATGTGGAATATGGCATTCTCTCTTATGCTACACCAAATACAGTAAATGGATATGAAACTCTCAGGGTACATCAAAGTACTCGGAAAAGCAAAACTCGTACATATTAGCTTGCTAGGTCTAGGTGCTAGATGGTTAAGGGCAATGGCGCTGCTTTTACATGTTGTATATTTGTAGTTATTACACAACATAATGAAATCAGGCTTTTTAGTGTAATTTTTAAAGAAAAAATAAAATAAAATATAAATTAAAATATAATATAATAATTGCCTTTAATGGAAATTAAAAACTTGTTTACTTTTGATAGGTTTATAATATCTAAAACGTATGAATTTTTGCATAGTTTTATGTACTAAAGGTTTCATGATTATTTTATCTTAAAAAAGAAATAAAACATATAGGCCACTTCATATTTCCTGAAGAGCTTTGTAAACAAACATTTTACAAAAAACTAATTGGTTTACCTAATACAATACCTAGTGCATACGAGTAACCATAATATTGAGTTTTGGCCTCAAAGTCCTCTGGCTACATATAAATTTAACATGGAAAATCACGTAACATACATTCCCATTTGAAAACTTTTGTACAAAAGAGATGACCAACCCCAAAGTGAGTCGTTTTGGGCAATATTTTCTGGGTTGATACATTTTGTACTAAATTCTACATCAAAAACGCGGTTATCTGTTGAAACAAACTTTGCAGCGTAGTTTTTTGGCCGCTAAAGATTATAAACCGGTGGTCTGAAAATATCCTTTATAAAAATTAAACTATCATATAGGGTATCTCAAAAGCTTAAATTTTATTAATCCATAAACTTATTTGTACAAAATAATATAAAACATTAAAATTTTGTAAATAACACCGTTTAATGATAATATCAAAATTTTTATATAAATTCACTAGCTAATGGTTGTGACAACACAAATATTAATAATTAACTTTTTAAAACTAAAGTAATAAATATGTTTCAGAATAAAATAAAAAAAAAACTAATATTAAACACTTATGCAAACTGCCTTATATATATATATCCGTTATCTTACAGTCTTGTTGTATCGTAAATAACATAGAGATATAGTTGTCGGTTAAAACAGAGGTATTTACTATACCGTGAAACTAGCAATGACTAAAATGAGGAAATATGTTATCTTTGCTTGCGAGTATCGACACTCTTAAGCAGAGAGTCTCCCTGGCCCTAGACAAACTCTTAATTGTTCAATTCAAATTCAACGTTACTATAATAGTTTCAGTTCTACGTTACATTTTTAAGTTGAAACTATTTTAATAAATAACTATTTCAAGTAAAACACGAACTATTTCAACTCCAAAATCCTCAAAATTAAGTATAAAATACTTAGTACAATCCATAGTCCGTACTTCCTTCTAGTTATTTAAACTGAAACATTTTGATTGTGATTCATAAATTTGCTGTGCATTAATTCAATCACAGTTACTAACGAAATACAAATTTCAACTAAACTACATAAGTTTTCATAAACAAAAAGTGACATTTACCTAGACCAAGTTCACAATTATTCATTAATGTAAAGAATATTTTGGGAATTATAAACGAGAGAAAAGTGCGATTTGCAAAATTACGACTAAACACCTAGCTACTGAACGGTTCTTTGGAGTAAACTGGTGTTTCGACTCCTGTAATACGACGAGTAGGCATTTAATGTGGTCTAGCCTTGAGTCTATCTGCTTCTTGTGAGCTCTTGATTGCTGACCACTTGACATTCTTCGTCGCATTTGATGAGAACTTTGAAAGACTTAATTGAAGTGACATGAGAAACGGGTAAGTATAAGTTATCCTAAAGTAAATATTTATAACCCAATTGCATTACTTAATGATCGATTTTATCTCCAGCAAGTACATGTAATTATTATAATTTTACTCCAAAAAATTATCTAAAATCACTAAACTACTTTAAAAAGTCCGATCAAATAGGTTTTAAAATTTAATTATAATTTTTTAATTACACATAATAATAATGTTATATAAGTATAAGTGTAATAAGTATATAATTTGTTATCCCTTTTTTGAGTAATTTCATTAATAATTTCCAGCAATTAATATTTTGATATGTTACTCATTAGAAAACTTATTGCTCATCTCAAAAATGAATTACCTTAATAGCATATGGCATGAAATTAATTTTGTTTTCATTAATGTTTAGGAAGCTGTAAATAGTAATGCAGTAGCAACAGTGTTATTTTGTATATTTTGTAAATAACAAAAAAAACAGTTGTCGATTGAAACACTTAAATTATTTTTTTTTAATGGAGCTTCCGTATGCTAAAGTGTAGCAGTATCATTATATTGCTGGTCTGGAGAGGTGCCTGTGAAGGTGGAGGACAGAACATGTTCAGATCCTTCCACAGCTGCAATAAGAGCCTCGGTTTTGTCCAATAAAATCCCAGATTTTATATCAATGGCACAGGCTTTAAAAAAGGTAACTCTTCCTACAATAAACATTGTGATATGGATATCTCAGTAATACATCGTATACCAGATGTATCCAATACAAATTAATTTATTTGTGTTTAAGGGTTTGTTGCCAAAGGTTAGTCTTGTTACTTTATGATTATAATTTGTTTCTTTTTATTTTTGTGTACAAAAATGCAGCTTTGTCTATTTCTGTTAGTCTTTTTCCTTAAACGAATGCTAAAATATTTTGTTTTATTAATACCTGATATAAAATACGTATTAAATATTACTTCAGAAACTGATAATTGTATCGTTCAAACACTGTTTAAACAAACTACAGAAGTGTTATAGTAAATATAATAAGCGGTAAAATTTTTAAACTTCTTATAATTCTAATTGATATTATGAAATATAAATAATAAATTGTATTAAATGATCGTATATTTACTATTTTTATTTATCTATATTTGTTATAATAATAATATTTAATAGAAGCAATAATGCCGTAACAAGCTTATTTGAACATTTCTTTGAACATTGTATGAAAATTTAACTTTTGTACTTTTACAATGTATTAAAAAAGAAATAATATATAATATAATATGCTGGATAAATTGATTACATCTGACCCCTTAACATTAGATAGTTAGGATGAATAAAAAATATTAAAAGTGACAATAAAATATGTAGTTAGGCCAAAGTTGTAGATGTCAACAAGACGCTCGTTGTCAAAAACCTCGTCTGGGGCTGATCTTGTAGCTGCGTGTCAATAATATATTCGATACCATATTTTGAAACTTTTTGTTACCTATTTCTGGCAAATTTACCAGTTTTATTTTCCTACAATGTGTGTTTTGAATATTAATTTTGCTCAATGTATTATATTGATTCATTAAAATACGAGTATTTATTCAGTTGAATCTCATATATTTCAACAAAATATGAAACAAAGGCCAAGGAAATAATTCATAAAAAACAATTTAAAGCTACAAACGGTTATAATGCGATAAACTTTCATTTCATTTTATATAAGGCTACAGTGAATTATACATTCCAAATTTGTTTTTATTTATATATTTCATACCGTTTTGGTTGAGGGTGAGTTTTAAATGGGGGATCACTCTTACTATAAAACCAATTTTAAAAACTAAAAATGAAAATTAAATTGTAAAATCTGAAACGAATGAATTATAATTCAACGCTTAAATAACAATGTAATTTGTAACCACGAAGGTATTTCACAAAACGTTTGTAAACGACAAACGCCCTTAATGGCATTTTTGCTTATATATTTAAGAACTTCTATTGATTTTTGAGACCATACGGCAAAAGGATGTACGTCTATCTGTTTGTCCTCCCGTATGCCTGTCTGTGACACCTTTTACACAGTTTATGTAGATTCCTTGAGGATTACAAATTTACTAAGTATCAATAATACTTATAATAAAATTGAAATAAAAAGTACTTTTAAGACCGAAAATGCTTATATATATATAGGCTATATATACATATAAAAACTATATTTACGACGAAAAAAAAGTTCACACACCGACACCGCCTGTTTGAGTATTCCTGAGAGGTTTCCAGTTAACCAAGGAAATTTTCTTGCCGTACCTGTGTATTATCGGTTACAAAACCCTCAATAAAATTGAAAATATGCTGTGATCATCTTAGCATTACTTCTTACTTATTTAAAATTAATGACTTTCGAATAAAAAATAACAAATTTTAATGATTAAAGTATAACTGTTATCTTTCTGGCGTGCGTTAAAAAGCATAGCAAGATACGATTATCTGTATTGGAAATAGTAAATTTGAAATAGTATTGTTATGAAATATACTAAGAAGTGTAGATCTCCAAAACAAGCATATTATATATGACCTTTGATTGGACTATCGTCATATCTAAGTACTATAAAGGGTTTCTAAATCTCATAACTGCATGTAAAGAATATATTTTATAACTCTGACGCGTGTTTGTAGCTATGATGTATTTGTTTTTTTTTTTCTATTTTATTATATCATGAGTGTATATATGTAATATTAATACATATTTATATTGTAAATTTCCTGTTCTCAATATGTTATATTTTTTCATACAAAGATTATACACTACTTATATTTTTAATTAGGCTGCGCCTTGGAGATCATATCCTGTGTTTTGTCCATGAGGAAATAAATATTCATTCATTTATTAATTACCTTAGTGTAAAGATCTAGATGTGCTCTCTTCCTGAGAATTTATATGACTGTAACTTAACCCTTACGATTGGTCTATTTCTTAACAAACAATAATTAATCCTCGTTACCATGAAAACACAATTTAAAAAACCTAATACCTTTGAAAATTAGTTAACCACAGTGGCATCGTGATTAATTTTGCTTCAAGTAGATATGGACAAAGTTATCAGAATTCATATTCAGTTTTTCTTCCGACCTATGACCCAAACACCACGGCTGAACCTCTGTCGTTTTGACTGGAATATTCTTTCAAATGGATAAGTCAAAACAACATAATTTTCATAGAATACAATTCACGTAGATGTTGTCTTGCCGTAAATGCTGTATATGTTGTCTGAATATTGGTGTCAAACAATTAGACCTTGAGTTTAGATTGTAGCAACTCCTGACTTTGACTTATTAATCTATACAACAGCAGAATTACTATAACACTTATTTTACTGTATATTTAGCCAAATGTAAAACTAGTGTATGGACTGCGGCCACTACGCCACATGCACGTCTATTATTATCACTACCGCTGAGGCAATACAGTTTATTAAATATTTGCAAAAATTAAAAACCTTATCACTATATAATGAAGTTATACACGCGATTGATTTGCATTGTTTACAGTCCAACATTTACGTTTATTTCCTCAGACGTACTTAATTTTGGCTTCTTAGACTGAACGAAAGTGTTTATTGTATCATAGATACACGCAAATAAAAAGAAAAACGTTGATAGTTTACAAATGAAATAATAAAACGTATTTAAATGTTAAATGGGCGCCACCATTGCTTGTTGCCAGAACCTAAGATTTTATCCCTTGTTCTAAAATTTCTCTCTTATGATATATACTTTGAAAAGTATTTTTTTATTTTTTCTTGTTATAAGTGGTGTACATTCAGTATTCCAGAGCCGATTGTTAAAGTTCAAGTACTCAGCCTGGTTCTTGAAATTGATGGGAAAGTTTATCTTAAAAAAATAAAATAGTTTTGGGAGTTGTGGTGATGGTCGACATAGGAAAGTATCATTAGGGTTAAAAATATGAAATACTTAATTGTTTTTCTAAAATTATATTTCTTAAGCTTTTACACACTAAAACTGATCCCCCAGACAAGTAAATATATTTATAATTATATATAGACATTTTACTAATGATTTTCTCTCCCTTGTAATTACCTGACATTGATTAACATATTTTATTTAAATGTCAGTATTAAGTAGTAAGAGCCCGGAAAAATTTAAGGAAATATTCTAGTTTTATATCAAAACACAGCCCAAATCCCTTTCAACGTTTGTATCATAAATTATTACGAGAGTTACATGCCAACCAGTACAAAAGACATTTTGTTAGTAAAACATCAAGATGTTCGAGCAAGCATATTGTTTAGCTTAAGTATTACACAGTTTTTGCTATGTTTTACTGTATTAGCAACATACCATTTTACTATATACAAATTATTCTTGAAATTAGAGTCAAAGAGGTTGGATTTTGTAAATAAGCCCAACTTGGACAGGCTGTCATGTCACTAGGCTTGGTCACTGCCTTTTTACCACTATTTTCTATATTTGTGTGTTGTGTTTTTTAAAACTTCTAGTTCATTTGCAACAAACATGTTGTTATTTGTGAAACTATTTATTTCATGAAATTCCAGCATACTATTATATAGGTTTTAAATAACGATAACTATTATTTAAATATTGTAATAACTATTTAAGTTGCTGGACTCTAGATTGTGTCTTAATATTATTAAATTATGTCTTAATATTATTATTAATATCACTCGCCACACTACTGGTAATATTGGTCAGATAATTCCGAAAAAGTTGTTATGAATTATACTTGATGGAATAAATTATTATTAATATGTAATGTAGATAATTTAATAGATTAATAGGTTCTCGATATACTTGATAAGTACATCTTTATGTAATGGGTTGTTTTGATTTATTCTGCTATACAGATTTATAAAAATTAAGTGAAAAAGTTGTGTATATATTTACTTGAAAAATATTAATAAATTGGTTGTCAGTGATATGGACAAGATTCATTATCATAAGAAATATCTGTCTTCTTTTGGCACAGAAAGGATATTTTAGTACGTAACCCAGTTTTATCAGGTTCGATGAAATGTCTTATTTGATAGCTTATCAATGCTTTGTGTAGACAAATGTAGCCACTGGAAGTTTCCTAACCCACCATATTACAACTTATAACGAGTGAGTACAGGTAAATGATCAAGTAGGGAATGCTTCCAGACATTATCGACATATTTTACAACAAATTCTTGGTAACATGTAAGCTAGATGAACTACAATATAATAAGCGAGAATGAGCAACAATAGCAAAATGTGCTTTGACAATCGTGATAAAAAATCTAGGTTATCTGTCTTCCTGATAATTTATATAACTGTAACTTAAGCCATACGATTGGAACTATTACTTCCAAACAATTATTATTCCTCGTTACCATGAAAACATAAATGAAAACTTAGTATTTTGGAAAAATGTTCAGTTGCAGTGGTATTTTGAGTGATTATACTTCATTTTGATAGGGACAAAGTTAGCAGAGTTAACATTCGGTCTTCTTCCGAAATATGACCCGTATACCACGTCTGAACCTCTGTCGTTTTGACTGCAATATTCTTCAAATGGATAAGTCAAACCATCATATTTTTCATTGAATACGATTAACGTAGATGTTGTCTTGTTTGTACGGTAGTATATGTTGTCTGAATATTGATGTTAAATAATCAAGCCTTGAGTTTAGATTGAATTAACTCATGACTTTGACTTATTTACCAGTAGAGCAGCAGAAGTACTATAACCTACTCTAATTTTACTGTATATTTAACTGTATGTAATTTACTGTATGGGCTCCGGCCACTACACAACATGCATGTCCATTATTATCACTAAAGCTGTGGTACTACTGTTGATTAAATATTTGCATAGATTAAAAACACAACTTATCATTCTAAACATTAATTTATACACGCAATTGTTTTCCATTGTTCACAGTCAAAATTTAAGTGTATATCCTCGGACCGTACTTAATTTTGTCTTTTTAAACTGAACGAAAGTGGGTATAGTAATAGTTGACACAACAAAGGAAAGGAAAAAAACGTTGCGAGTTTTCAAATGTAATAATAAAACATATTTAACTGTTGATGAAAAAAGTATAAATAGGGTTTAAAATATAAAATTAATAATTTATATTTTTTCTAGAATTATATTTCTTAAGTTTTACTCACTAAAACTGACCCCCAGACAAGTAAATATACTATAGTTTATTATTTTGAGTAACGATTTTTTTTTCTCCCTTTTAATTGCCTGACAATGATTAAAAATATTACATAAATGTTAGTGTAAAGCATAAAGATCCAGGAAAATGTCAAAGGAAATATTCAAGTTTTATATTTTGTATCCCCATTCAATGCTATGTCATTTTGATTCCACTAAAAGTAACGTGGTTAGGAATAGATATCTTCCAGGTCAACCAGTACACTCAGATTGATTGTGTTCATATGTAGGCTTTATTATGAACAAGCGTAGGTCACCCTGCGTCGTAACTGTACTATCTGATTCAACTAGAATATTTTAAGAGCTGTACTAGATGTTTATATTTACAAGCATTAATCTTAGTTCTTACCTATTTGGATTAAATCTAAATATTCAAAAAGTAATGGTGGAATTACATTAGTACGAAGAAAACTAACCGCTAATAGTGATCCACGACTTGACTCCCGAGGCTCTGATGCCGTACTGACACGATTACGTGCATTTACTGGTTAAGTTTTCAAATCTCCTGTGATATCAGCACACACCATTTCGTTTTCCACTTCTGCAACTTAAATAAATATTCGACCGCAAGTCGTTTTTCGTTACGTCTCCTCCTTTGACGTCATCAATGTATTGCCTCAGTTTGTTTCTGCACAAAGACTTCCAGGGTGTTGGTAAAGGTAGTACCTTGTGTCTGCTACCTGTGGTCGTGGGCTAACTTCCAACACAACATCAGTGAGAACAGGACGAAAATTATTAACTGGGGAATATTAAGAATATTTAATAAAAATAAAGATTCCATGAGATTAATAAATTTAAGGATTCCATTTTTAGAAAGTTTCTATATAAAACTAAATTATAAGGGAACCAATATTTAGTAATTTTTAACCGTTGTGAACGTTAATCTTTATGAAAAGGTAAGTCCAATGTCTTTTAAACATTGCTCATTGTTCTTAAAGTGTTATATATTGTGAACGTAGTCTTATCCTATAAGATCCTAATAATGACTGTTTCTTCACTCTGTCCGTGATAAAGAGACGGTGTATTGACATTAGTGTGGGATCGCTAGTGATTCCCGGCCCGTTTTCCGAGGTCTGGCAGGGTCCTGACAGAGAATAGTGCATTTTCTGGCTTGGTCCCAAACCTCCAGTGACACCAGAACACGCCATTTCGATTTCGCCTGCTGGAGCGCAAATGAGGACTCGACCGCGAGT
Organism: Homalodisca vitripennis; assembly: GCF_021130785.1. Lineage (NCBI taxonomy): Eukaryota > Metazoa > Arthropoda > Insecta > Hemiptera > Cicadellidae > Homalodisca > Homalodisca vitripennis. Next base: position 113,209 of record NW_025778666.1, read on the forward strand.
CTGACTGGCGATTAAGGTACTCATGTCGGTCTGCGTTGACGTCAGTCACTTCTTGACTTAGTGTCTTACTAACCTCACTTCTCTTTGTCGACATCATGGTTTTTATTTTCTCCATCAATGCAATCTACAATGACAAAATATTAATTGCGTAAAAATGTCTTAGCAACGACGTTTTATAAAACTATAATAGAATTGTTTCCATCTCATAAATTTGAAGAAAGCTTAATACCACTTAGTTTAAAATATATCATACATATTACTTTTAATTTTTCAGTGCAAAAACAAAACTTAAGTCTGTGCTATCTATAGCTAAGGTCCAAAGTTCAAAGTTTTAAACAACTTGGCTACCGGAACCTATATATATTCACTTTACACCACTACAATATTATCTATGCTAAGTATTAGTTAATAAATTTACTAATTATGTTTTGATTATTAATATGAAATCATGTTTCAGCATGCTATATTACTTATCCTCAATGCGAGATGACACAGTACTGTAAGTATTTAGGGACATTTAGGTGTAAATTTAATGCTGTTCTGAGACTACAGTTTTAGTCAAATCTCAACACTCTTTTGTAAGGTATTATAAATAAACCATTCTACCGATTGATGTCATACTTGTGATTCGAGAGTTTTGTTCTGATTATTTTCAGGTGGCTTCGGTCCTGCGTTGGCTTGTCGTCCTCTCTTTGACATTATCATGTAACACTATTCCACGTGTGTTGCAAAACACACAAAGTATGAATGATGATTGAATGGAAAAGTGTGAGAGTGTGCGTGCGTGTAGAACTACATTTAACTACAACCATAATTCTCCACTACACAACATATTAAGGTAACTAAATTTATCTGCTAATATTAGACTTTAGTTTACATTTTTGTTTTATGAATATACCTAATATTAAAAATATTTATTTAATTAAGGTGTATTTCTGTGACTATATTTTGTTTTGGGAAACTGTATGTTTTTAATATGATAAAACTATTACCATGCTGTCTTTTCTTATTGTTTACAGGGTGATGCGGCCAATGCGGCAGGAAGTCGCCCCACTCACACTAATACACACACTACACATACACTAGGTAATGTATTGTTTCTACTTAAAATCAATTTGGTTAAAATTGTTGTTTCAGAATGGCATACTTATATTAATTGGTTTAGTATATGTTTACAAGATAATAGTTAATAATTTTATTATAATTACAATTACTATACTATTTTAATATAATTAAAATTTCTATACTATTTTAATATAATTAAAATTAGTCATGACATTAGTAATAATTTGGTAAATTTAGATTGCAATATAAATGTGAATCACTACCATAAATGAATCGCACAGTCTTCCATTCTTCACTTTGTAAACAAATTAACCTGTTTGTTTTTATATTATTATTATTCCCTATTAACTTAGTATACATGAAAGTATTGTAAAATCCTAGCGATTCAGTTTTCAGGTTTTTTTAAATTATTATTTTGGGATTCTCTTCAGTTTCAAATTACGGCTCGTAACAAGCGTGTTTATCTTACTATAGTAGTGTATGTGGGTGCTCATTTGCAAACTTTTTTACTATAAACCATAGGAATCCGGAAAGTTAAATCACAAAATAAAATTATTCTATCTATATATATTTCCATGTTCACTATTTGATTAATCGTATTCTAGAAAAATCAAGATACCACACAATATATCACAGCAATGCTGACACTTTGTTTATAATTAATATAATATGCAATGCATACCATTCTAATAATGTATTTTGTATTAAGTTGAACCATCAACTATTTTAATATGAATTAAAATTTTTAATTTCATACTCGTATAATAAAAATTTTCTTTGAACGGAATTCGGAACTTTTTACACAATTTCCAACTTACGTTGCTGTCTGCATTTTAAACGTGTGTTGCATTTTATGAGTGTTCGACAGCAAAAATGTACATCTTATTTTATGTGTATATATTTATTATTTTATTTAAGAACTTAAAAAAATCAAAAAAGCTGGTGCTGAATGCAAAAATATAAAATAACTGAAATACTTTATTTGTTATTGCTGTATATTTTTAA
>NW_025778667.1:0-18919 GCF_021130785.1 Homalodisca vitripennis
TATATATATATATATATATATATATATATATCTTCTATATATATATATAAATAAATTATATATAAATATAATAAAATAATATAAATTATATATATATATATATAAGTAGATAATAATATGGGGTCTCCTGTGCGCACTTTCTGAGCCAGACCGAAAAGCAGATGTAAAAAAACTGTTCAATGTACCCATAAAGGAAGCTTAGAAAAAACACAGCAAATCTCAATCGAAAAATTAACCGAATCTACAGTCGTTCTATCTCCAAAAGCGGATCGGTACATTACTAATCTACTCTGAGGAATGAAAAAATTAACCAAATCTATAGCTGTTTGCTTCTCCTGTTCATTAAGCTGTGCATTGTAAAATGTTATCAAATCTGCTACGAATAAAGGAAAAATCTTTCATGACAGTCGAGGTGTGCTACTTACAGACCGACCATCACGATAATCGCTTCGCCTGCGTCATATCCGTAGTGATATCACGCCGTGAGAGGCGCAATCGTTGTTTACAAGCAACATTTATTTAAATAAATATTTTCTATCCTAAATGGAGCGCGATAATATATCATGTCCGTTCTAGCAAAATAGAAATTTTAAGAAAAAACTATGATCGCCATTATAATTCTAAAAGTCATGAAAAAAACAAGCAAATTTACAATAATGAACTAAATTATTTAAGACAGTGGGCTAGAGAAAATAAAATTGCCGATCACGAAAACATTTTTAATATTAGAGAAATTACGTGAATTAAAGAGAAATTTTTCCAAAGTTGAAAAGAAAAATCTCGACCTATTTAATGATGAAAAACTTCATTCAATAGCTGAAAAGTTGGCTATCGGTACGAACGATAATAACCTAGTCTGAAATGATCGAAGAAATTGATAAAACTCTTAAAGTAAAATCCGAAAATATCATTGATGTAGAAGTTTTATACCTCAAGACACGGTCTTTCTTCAAGCAATACATTTTAACAAACTTGAACGACTGTTTCCATGTCAATTTACAAATATCTTTACAAATTATGCGGTCAGAAATTAAAAGTTTAATCGAGAAATTTCAAGAAAATGTTAAAAATATGCAGGGCCTATCTCATTCATTTGGAATGTGAATACGAACGAACTTTAGTGAAATGGTGAAACCGCAAACATGTCAAATGTATTCTTACTATCAAAGCAGCACGAAATCTTTGACGTAAACGACATTATTACTAAGCAATTTAATAAATAAACGACATCGAGAACAAACGAATAAACCAAATAAAAGGTTTCCTGGAAGGACATTTAAAAGTTTGTAAACAACTAGTTTTGAGGCCATAAGACAAAACACGAAATGATCGATGCAGGATCATACATTCGATTTACCAAAGAATATCAACAGATAAAAAAGCTTGTATAAATATACAAAAAATAGAGATGGATTTTTGCTTTATTTACTCAATAAGAAGTGCTATTGTAAAAACCAGATAGAGACTGTGACAATAAACGTGGGGGGGGGGGTAAAGCCATACGAAAAATTTGTGAATGAAGAAATCTTTTCAGGTTTCTGAGTCTGCCAATGTCTCTGAAAGATATACAAATATTTGGAAAAACGAAGCTACAATTCCAAGTATAGAGTATCCAACAATGTCTTACAATGTCTACAGTTTTGATGAAAATATTAACATTGTTCCGATTCAAAATTTCTGAAAAATATGACGCTGAAACAAACATTGATTTATTGTATGTTAAACAAGATGATAACTCTCATTATGATTTGATAACCGATTAAAAATAGCTTGTTTTCTTCGCAGTTGTCTAAACATAAAGAAAGAAAATTTTTGTGTATAAGATGTTTAAAAGAGAGACCATTTTTACAAATCTGGAGATTTAACAGATCACTTAGAAATTTGTAAAAAATCATGAATAGTTTGTAAGCCAATTATTCCATTTCCCGTCAAACAACTAAATTTAATAATTATCAAAAAGAAATTTAACCATCCGTACGTAATTTATATTGGACTTTGAGAGCATATTAAGAAAAAATACCGACATGCAAGAACAAATCGCCACATAGATCGACTACAACCAAGATACAGAGGCCCATTCCTTATGGTTTTTTAACTCTATATTTAGTGTCGAATGTGACCAATTCGCATGTAAAAACCGATATGTTATCGTGCCATAAAATGAAGAAGATTTGAAAAAACGTCCCCGACAAAATTAGTTTGAAGAACTCAATAAATTATCGAAATACATAGCGAAAAATATATAATTGCCTACAGAACAGAGAAAACCTACTGAAATTGGACAAAGAAAGAAGAAATTTCGGTATCAAAAATTACAAACGTTTCGGTTCATATCTGTTGAATGGTCTGTTCTTATGATGTTTGGGTTCGAATTCTAGTATGGGTCTTTACTATCCTGATAGTTGGAAAGATAAGAGTTATATAATAAAGTTGAGAGATTCCATTGTCATTTAACCGGCAAGTTTCGAGGCGCAGACTCATGCCATGGTTGCAATGTCTAAATTTTGAAATATTCCTCAGAATATTCCCCGTTTTCTGGACCACAAATTATGTCAAATTTACGATACCTCAATCTTGTAACCATAAAAGAATTGGCTAAAACAAATATGGACAATGTTGATTCTTGAAATTTGCTTAAACACACCATACTCACCGATGAAAAATATATAAATTATTCTTGGTAAATTTCTGGATTATGGCTGATGAGATTCGTAAGGTGATAAGCCAAGAAAATGTCCAATCAAGTTTTCGGTTTGTGAGACACGTTCAGATTCATGGCCTCGTCTATAGACAAAGTTTAGCGAAGAAATTCTAAAGAAAGAAGAACGTTCCAAACAATACAAATCCCATTTTATACAGGATGGACCTGAATGGAAATTTATAGAAAAGACTCACAGGCCAAAAATGACGAAGAGATGAAATCTTTGAAAATTCTAATATCTGTGAAAAAGGAATAGTTTCCCTTATGAATTTATCGATAAGTGATTTGCAAACACACACTTGATTGACACAGAAGAATTAAGAATTCAAGATTTCTATTCACATTTTGACAGACGAGAGCATAATCGTGAGAAAAGATTATCAACACTACTTGAGCGTTTGGAACAAATTAAAAGATGAAATAAATCTTGGAAAATTACTCTGAATTATGTACAATATCCAAGATGTTTTATTGGCTTTGCTTGGATATATTCGGAGAAAATTTCATGAAATACATTTGCCTTAATTGTTAATAAACTCGATCCGGCACACTATCTAACAGCTCCCAGTCTCGCATGGGACGCCCAATGTTAAAATTAAACCGAAAATTGAGCTTCAGGCTAATTAACGAATTATAATATGTATATTGGGATGATTGAAAAAAGGACATTCGCGGGGGCATTTCTCAGTGTTAAATTAAACGATATGTGAAAGCCAAATAAACAAATATTTGAAAGATTTCGATAAGACAAAGCCCGAAAACCTATTTGTTATAACGTTTGATGCTAATAACCTTTTATGGGGTATGGCCCTAATGCAAAAACTGCCGTTTAGTGATATTCAAGTGGGATGGAATTCCAAAAACTTACCACACTACTGGAAGAATGGAAAGAAAACCAATTTTGAGGAACTCACTGGCGACCGAAGATCTATGGCTTAAATATTCTTCGAAGTTGATCTTGGATATCCAACACCCCCCCCCCCCCCCCCCCCCCCCCCCCCCCCCCCCCCCCCCCCCCCCCCCCCCCCCCCCCCCCCCCCCCCCCCCCCCCCCCCCCCCCCCCCCCCCCCCCCCCCCCCCCCCCCCCCCCCCCCCCCCCCCCCCCCCCCCCCCCCCCCCCCCCCCCCCCCCCCCCCCCCCCCCCCCCCCCCCCCCCCCCCCCCCCCCCCCCCCCCCCCCCCCCCCCCCCCCCCCCCCCCCCCCCCCCCCCCCCCCCGAAACTTTACACGAACTATCACAAGTTGATTTACCTCTTGCCTCCAGAATCATTTTAAAGAAAACAACACTTATGCACAACTTCTACTTGGACTAAAACTGAAATAACTGTTGTTCATTCGATGAAAATTCTATGAAGTTCTATTGTGGAACAAGGTATGATTTTGAACACATTGTGAATAGAGTTTATAGCATTCAGATCAGAAGCCTTTTATGAAAAGAGTATCATTGATTTTAATACATAATATGAGGACGGCAAAGCGTACAAGTGACTTTGAGAAGGATTTTTATAAGGCGGATGGGATGAACAACTCCAGTTTTTTGGAAAAAGAATGGAAAATGTGCGAAATAGATGCGATATTAGACTAGGAAATGAAGAATTTTCAATGAAACAGGCCAAGAAAACGAACTTCAAATGCTTTAACATCTTTGTGAACGACAACTGGCTTATAAGCGAAGGTCACTATGTACAAACGAGAAGGTAAAATTTAACACAAGACCCGATTTTACATAGGGTTTTTCAGTTTCCTTGATTTGTCAAAGTTGTTAATGTATAAATTTCTATTTAAATGAATAAATTAAAGAGTTTTGATCCAGATTTGAATCTGTGTTACATGGATACAGACCAGTTCATATTAACCTAGAATTCCGAATGTAACGAGGATCCTTTTAAAATTATTAAAGCAAATATAGGATGACTTTGATACAAGTGATTAACTCCAAAAGATCATGAATGTTTCCACTACTAATAAATAAGAAGGTAATACGGGAAATTTATCAAAGATGAGTTTAAATAGCGAAGTTTTAGAAGACATTTTGAGTGGTTTAAGGTGTCTAAGAATGTACTCGTACAAATATCTAGATTAAAAAACCCAGTTAGGTGTATAAGGAATTAAGAGACAAGGCGGTTAGTAAATAAAAACAATATAAATATATCGAAAACTTGAAGGAGATGTTTGTTCGAAGATAAAGAAAGAATCTTAGGGAGATGACTAGTCCATCAAAAGTTATAAACATGAAGTTGTACACTGGTTATACCTATAAACAAGCTCGGCACTGAACGCTAAAGATGATAAGAGAAATTGTCCCTAGGGAAAATAAGATCGATACATGATAACCGGATGATGGACTATTGAAGAACAGATGCTGTATATTAGACGAAATCTAAAATAAACTTGGAAACTTTGAATATGTAAATGGAAGATGATTTAATTCACTGTCACGAAGTGTAAAAAGGAAAAACGAAAAAATAATAGATTCAAAAATCGTTCAAACCTCAAAAATGGATTGCGATATAGAATTGCTGCAATAATGTTACGAAAATGTAAGACAAACAAGAGTAAGGTTTATAAAGGAATCCCAAATACCAAAACCTGTTCAAGCAAGAATTGAAGACATTCTAAAGATGAGATAGAGATTGAAGCTCGAGAAATTCATTGCACCGCAAGTACCGAGAAATAAGTTTATAAAAAGAGAAAAATTATAACAATTAGGAATTGACGATTTAATGGGCAGCAGATTATATAAGTATATCAATGTCTGAACTATTCAGATCAAAAATGATGGATTATAAGTATACTGTTAAATGTTAATTGATACTTTACGTCAAAATAATTGCTTGGTCAAAGAAGCTATCAAGATGAAAAAACGGCAAGGGATATTTCAAACAGCTTTCGGAAGATAAAGTAAAAGAATTGCCTTTTTTTTTTACCAATAGAAGGATCAATCACAAACCCCTCCTAACCTACTCTCATACAGATAAGGAGATTTAGAGTTTTAAAAAATAAAGAATTTATACGAATGTTTTGAGGAAATAGCAACATTAAGAATTTATCAATAACTGAAAACGAAGGAGAAATCAAGTATGTGTAGAGTAGATATAACGAGAACTATCAAAATAGAGAGAATGAAATAAATGAAAGTAATTTTTGAGTGAGATTAAATAAAAACTGTTTAAATGGATCGATTATTCTTCAAAAAATCGTAAACAGATTATAACGATTACAGTTCACGAGCCACAGATTCATAAAATGAAAACACGAAAAAGACGTAGATAAGGTGATGCAGAAAAGGAGTTATATTAGAGACGGTTTTCAAGTACTGTTCCACCTGAAATTCACACGAAAACTAAATTTAAAAGTCAATGATCATGTAAGGAAATTGTTAGTAAAAAAACAAACATTTTCGAAACCAAATATGAAGAAACAATTGGGTCCAAGTAGTAAATCTTTGTGATTATATCAAATTTAATAACTACAGGATCCTGTAACTGAAAGTAAATAAAAGATTTAAATACTAATGAAGAAATAACCGGAAAGTTTTATGAATATGATATTGAAAGAAGTCAAAAGCTATAAATTTTTTCTAATATAAATGGAGTTCCTACAAAATAAATGTAACAAAGCTGCAAAGAATTTAAAGTATTTAAATGAAGTTTTATAAAAGATAAAAATAGGAAAGATGGAATGCACTTAATAAATTGCAAAGATTGTGAAAGGAGAATTAAGTCATAAAGAATTATATGAATAAAAATAGAAAAAATTAACTTTGGAAGATAAAGAATGTCTTAAAATGTAAAGAAACTGATAAAAAAATTTCAAGAGTTTCAATAGTGAATCTACTTATAGTCGAGATAAAGAAAGTACGTCATATTGTAAAGATTGTGTAATAGAAGGAATACACCATAGATTATGATATAACTGAAGAATACTCAATGTGAATGGTGAAAAGAACTATAAAATTGGTTAAATTAATTAATCAAAAACCATTTACAAACAAAATATCATAAATTCAAGAGTTTAACTATTTTCAATCGTGTAATAATTTTTTCCTATATAAATGGGAGTCTCCAAAAGAAAATTGTACAAAGTGTCAAGAAGAGAATAGAAAAGACCTGTTTTATTGGTAAGGAATTATATGATAAACATGAACAAATTATACTTTAGAAAGAGAAAAAAGTGTTATCGTTTTTGATAAAGGAAATTAAAAAATGATTTCTGAATTTTAATGAACTGGCAGTATAGTAAAAGATAGGAAAAGATGCCTTTTTGCAAAGGATTTGATGCTAAAAAAATTTTCAGCGAAAGTTATAGAAAACGAAAGTGCCTTGTGTAATATGGAAAAAAAATTCTACGGATGGAGTTACCTAGTTAGTGCTAGAAACATTTTTACAAACAAAATATCATAATTCGAGAGGGTACTGTTGGGGAATTTATACACCGACCACCACCCAACATGAATCGTTATTGTCACATTTCGTTTTCTACTGATTATACTAGAATTAGCGTAGAACCAAATATTCTCGTCAAATATACAAACAGGAATTGTCTTATCGCCAAAACACCTCACCCATCCTCAGACATAGAGGTCCAAAGTCCTAGCGTCTAGTAGAATAAACGTGATTCAGGAAAAAAAGGTCTCGCCGCCCCGTTCAGCTGGGTGCATCGCTTTTGTTTGTACTTCCGTGGTTTTATCCTCTACATTTCTCCAAACATCACAAAAATTCAACAAAAAAAACAAACATTTTACCAAACTAAACTTTATTTATTTAAAAAAAACACTCAAAACTTGTTTTTATAATTCTTGATCACATTTCCGCCACCCAAAATGCGAGGTGCCTCCGGCCATCAGCGCGGGCTTCGGCAGCAACCTTCGGTGCTGCCCCGGCCGCGTGATGTCGACAAAAGATAAAACATCCCTCGAGATAGTACCTATCAGTAAAATATCAAATTCTAGAGGGGCTAATCCAGAAATATAAATTGAATTGTAATGGAAAGGCAATGAAATGTACCGTGCCAACATCACGATGATGGCCCGCGCGGCCTGCCGTAAATCAGGATTCTCCGAGAAAGATAAAAGATACACAGCGACAAACAACACCGATCTACAATACCTGGAAGAGGAGCTTTGTAATGTTTTGTAATTTTGTAATTGAAGGAGTTGTTTTTTTTCGAGTTCTATCATGTTTTGTATTTCTATAAATTTCTATTTTTTGTGTTCCTTCATACTGGTGTGGTCGGGTAAATAATCCCAAAGTACCTTACCACTTCGAGAGTTTTATATAAAATGTAGTAACAAGTTTTCATCGTGTAATTATTTAGATATTCTATTAAAATCAGTCCGAGATTCTGCCATATTTGGTTAGTAAAATGATTTTCCGTTTGTATAAAAATATTCCAATAGATTACATTTCATTTGGTTTATACAGATTGATAGAATTTGGTTCGTCATCAATGAACAAAAATCTCTAATTCAGGATAAATTTATTTTTTAAGTATGTTTTTAATCGGTTTTGGATAATTTCTCGTTCCTCTGAAGCGTCTGATAACGTAATAAGGCCATGTCCCAACATGTGATTCTTTCTTAATTAATTACAAAGAAACCATGGTAGCTCTTTCTTATCAAAATGTTTTGACATATCATATCTCTCTTCATTAATTCCATTCGCAATTCTTGATTACTCTATTTTTTTTCCAAAGGATTTCATTTGGGACCTGAAATTTGTAATCTGATTTTACTTTCCATCTTGTTATAGCTGCTTATTTTCGTTTTTGAGTTTGTACTGCACCATATTTTTCTCTAATGGAAGGTTAATACATCTTTCGTAACCCAATTTTTATAAACAATTTCGCTTCTGGTTTATGCGATCTCAAAATTAAAAGAATAAAAGTCTCAGATTCATTAACGAAAACCAGTTGTTATTTTGGAAGTTTGAAGGTAAGCTATTTATAGCCCCCCTTATATTTTAACAGATTAAAAATCGAAGTTTTTATCATCTTCGTCAACGTTTTATTTCTGATCGTTTTGCATAGTATTTTCATATTTCTAGAATTTTTTGCTACGTCTTTTAGCCCTTAAAACCCAGATCACAATTGTTTTCGCTTCAACAATCGTAAAGATATGTTATGTTTATTGGAAATTTTAAGTTGATTATTGAGTAAGGATCTACAACTGACCTCTCCATTTAGATAGAAATAAAATTTAACTATGTAATTTTTATTTCAGTATAAAGTTCCAGATTCCATTGATAAAAACAGGGTCAGGATGAAGATATGTTAAGGGTCTATGGGATAGACTCCTGTAATTTATACATTCAAAAGTTTGTTTTTCCATTTGAAAATTTGAAGGTAAGAAACGAATTCGTTCCCACCCTTAGATTTCTCATCATTTCTTTCGACACATCTTAAATATATTGTTGTTTTAACCTCTCATTATTTAATAAATTTCCCTCAGAAGTTCTTGAACAGTTAAGAACGATTTTTTTTTTTTTTCTTGAATTCTTTTCCAATATTTTTTCTAATTGGAATATAATCGAATTTCATTTCGGTTATTTTCACTGAATTTTGATCCATGAAGCAACATTTGGGAAAAAAAGTGTACAAAATTTCAGATTCTTTTGTGTAAATGTTCGGTCATGATTTTTCAGAAACTCAGGTTCAACGAGATTTACAATGTACTTCAATTACATCGAACGGTCTAAATTTTTGGAGCGTTTTTTATATTTTTCCCTAATATATACCTGATTTGTGCTCAATAGTATTCTTGAACAAACCCTAAATAAATTCCTACAATAATTGCTAGAAAGAACAATATTCTTTCTTACTGGATGATTTTATTTGAATTTTATTAGAGAAGATAATTTCTTTTTGCATTTTCAAACTTGTTTTCCAGGTCAAAGTTTAAAGTATTTATCTGGATTGTTTGAATGTTTTCTTGTTTTTTTTTTTATTGTGATTCCAGGATAATTTTTTTAAAGGGAATTTTTTTATTTGATACGAGAAGGTAGATAATATCCCTTTTGTTTTAAAACCCATAGATATTTTGTTTATGTTTTTTTCTTCCTCACTAAAATCCCTAATACAATTACAGGAGAACTTTTTTCAACTAATAATTTATTACAAAAATTGTTCCCCCCACAATTAAAAAACCGCCTTTAAACCGATAAATAAATAATTTTTGGTATTCCTTCCTCTAAGTTGTATAGTAGTATGGTTTCCAAGTTCAATAAAACTAATTTAGAGTTTTTTTTTTTTTTATTTCTTTCCTGAAGTCAACTTGAAAACAGCTTTTCATTTTCGCAAGCGTTGCTTTCAAGGATGAAAAACTTCGTTCTATTTAAATGGAGAAATTTTTTAAAGCAAAAAAGATTCAGATAAAAACTTACAAACTGTTATGAAGAGAATGAAATAAGAAAGATCCAACCAATTCAGGATTGTTTAATTGTTGGCTTCCAAAGTGAGATGTGGAAAAAACAACCTTTACTAATTGAATTTTTATCTACAAGTAGGTTTTGAATTCCCCTATATTACTTCCAATTGTTGAGTATGTTTTATTTAGTAAATCATTTAGAACAAGAAACCGCCTATAAAAAAAATTTACAAAGAAAAGATATTGAAAATATTGAGAAGAACTTAAGTAAGGAAAATATCATAATTTTTTATAATTGCTTCCTGAGGACATAGTTTCCGTTTACAGCGGAATGGTAAACCCAATTCGTTTTTAATCGTTTTTTTGATGATTGGTATTTTGGAAAATCAAGGACGTTATTAAAGGAATAATTTTCGTAAATGTCTCGTCACACAAAAACCCATATCTTGTATCTAATCTTATCATCAAAACGCATTTTCAAAAGGTTGATAAAACAAGTTTATTAGAAATACTTTTTTGAAATGATTGTTTGTGTGTGTTTTTAAGCAAGACGATTCACTATTCGAGAAAGAAATTTTAGCAAACAACATTATAAGTGGGAATTCTGATATGAGTTTATTAACCCCACTTTTTTAAATGAATTGTTTGATAAAATTTTGGAAAGAAGGACTAACACAACGGATTTTTAAAAACTATAATAATCCCTAATCACTTTGAAGCCTAAAAACATGGGCAAATATTTGAATAAAATTTTTCCCAATCATAAACGTGTGATAATCTAGTATTGTTTATTCAATGGATTTTCCACGTTCGAACGTTTAACTGTTTTCCGTGTTTTCTCGTTTTTAACGTTCCACGGTTCACGTTTCCACGTTTCACGTTTCAAATGTTTTTCACGTTTCAGTGTTTCACGTTTTTTACGTTCCACGTTCACGAACGTTTCCAACGTTTCACGTTCATGTTTCACGTTCCATGTTTCACGTTCAATGTTTTCCACCGTTTTTTTACGTTCCACGTTCACGTTTTTTTCCACACGTTCACGTTTCATGTTTCACGTTCATGTTTTCACGTTTCAATGGTTTTCACGTTTTTTTACGTTCCACGTTCATGTTTCACGTTCGTGTTTCACGTTCCACGTTCACCTGTTTTACGATTTCCTGTGTTCACGTTTCCTGTGTTCACAGTTGTTCCAACGGTTTCCACGTTTTTACGTTTCAAAATTTTTCCCTAAATAAAAATGGCGGAACGTAACTTCCCCTGAAGAATGCCAAAAAAAAACTTGATCAAAATAGAAAAGAAATTTTAATTCCAAAGACATTTAAAGAAACAGAATTCGAATTTGATGGAAAAAAGAAGCAAGAAATTTATTCAAAAAATTAATCAACCTGTAAACATCTGCAATAGAAAATGTTTGAGGGCAAAATTGAAAATGTTGTTTTAACGCGATAATCACCAATTTGATGAATTTTGGTTCCGCAGTTTGTAACGACAATTTTGCCCTGATATTTTTCGATTCCAGAATCCTGAGTATTTGAATTTGCCAAAAATTGACCATCCGTTCAACAACTGCTCCAATGTTAGACCTCGAATCATTGAAGACTCTAACCATCATACGTTGAAACCAATAAGTTCCCTGGAACAACGGATATAAATAATTGCGTGAATATTCGGTAAAAAAATTTCCCTTCCTAGAGCCAAAGGATGAATAAATTTTGGTTTTGTAATTGGGACATGAAAAAAGAAAAGAATTTTCTATGATTGGAAAAATTTTGCCCGTGAAATTTTGAGCATTAATGGATATCCATTATTAATGGAAAAAAAAACATATGAAGGAACTCCCATAGGTTTCATGGAGAATTAATTTAACAGCCACTGAGCGATTGTTCCAAAAGAAACGGTTTTTTTTAAATAATTCTGAAGAAGACTTGAAAAAGTAATACAGAAATTTTTTATGGAAATCTTATTCCCAATTTTAACAAAAATAAATAGATCCCATCAACTAAGAAAACCAAAAAGTCAAAGTAAAAAGGGTAAAAAAAATATCTCCAATTTTGGATTAAAACCAATTATGGGAAAAACGAAATACGAAGGATCAGGTGTGAAGAACAATACAATGAATAATAAAGATTGAAGTACAGATATATATCGACCGATTTGACAAAACTCGAATGGGAATTAATAAATTTATATCTAATGCTCCAAGATAAAGGCTGGAAAACAACATTTTTTTTTTGAACGAAAAAAGAAAAGCGATTAAAGAATTTTATTTTCGAACAAACCTTGATGAAAAAATGATTTGAAAAAACCCGCTGATGGAATTTAAAATATTTAAAAAAAAACGAGTTTTTGCCCGGCAAATAAGTTTCATCCTATGATCTGAGGGTTGAGTGGTACTTTTAAGAATTGAATTTTTTTAATCCAAACAATTTTACCTTTTTGAATTTTACCACGTACCCAGACTTAATCATTATCTGGGGCCTGGCACCAAAAACTCTGAAAAAAGACAAAAAAAAAAAAAAAAAAAAAAACTAAATAAAAGGAGGAGAATCCTGGTATAAAATAAATTAGATCCAAGCTGCTATGGAACAACGATATTCTTTTATATGCAAAACATAGAGACAGACAAATCTTCCAGACATTATCAGCAGAGATAAAGTTTTTAGCAAGATAAGGCAATTGGATTAGATTTTTAATCAAAAGAGTGCTATTTTTTTAGGATTGAAAAGAATTTGTTGGCGCATTCCAAACAGCTGAGAGCTAATGATTTTTTGAAGAGAAAACTAGGAATGGGAAATCAGAAGAGAATAACCTTGAAATTTTAACTAAATAAAATTGGAGGTGAACGTAAACTTCAGCAAAAATCCAGAAAAAGAAAAAATAAAATCCGCCTTTTAAGAAGAAAATACCCGTTTAGTAAAATTCAATTTGAAAATAGAATCAACCTAAAAAATGGCGAAGAATTAAGATATTTTTTAACAAATAGACCAAACTACAAATTTAAACCTCGAAAAACATAAACATATGAAAAACAATTAAAAGGAACCCCAGAATAGAAATTTTTCCTTATAATCAAGTATTAGAAAGAACTCAAAAATGGTGGAACTATTTGAAAGATTTATTAGATTTTTGGAGAAAATATTCCAGTTGTTATAAAAATGTTTGATTTCCTTATGTTCGTAAAGCTGCTCCCAATCGTTTAAAAAACGGATGTTGATTCCTCTACATTGTTCGATCAACATTTTTTTAAATTGGGTTTAGATAAATAGAAGTTGGAGAGATGTTTACAAGGATCCTGGGATTAGATGAAAAAAAACTTTTTTGAATTACGTGAACTATCAGGAACATTGAAAAAAAAATTTATAACCTTTAACATTCGGGGAATTGGAAAGAAATCTTGCAAAAAATATTAAACATTTTTAGAGGAATCTTCATGAGAGATACATTACCCTGAAAAAAGTTTAGAGAAATTTTGAATGTGGAAATGGGTGTGAATTTATTAGACTCGATTAATGTGGAAGTGGGAAAAAAAAAAACGCATTAGGGATTTGTTATTATAAAAAATGATAAGAATTGCATGTATTTTTAAATTTTGATTCGTAAATGGAAGTAATTTGAGGACAAAAACCACCTATAGAAATTGATTAAATTTTTTTATAAAAACATTCAAAGCGCGTCTACTACAATGATTTCTCAGATATTCAAAGAACTATAAAGATCCCCGCCCCAATTTTGCGGTCCATTTATGGTATGATTATTTGTTGTGTTTGAATGAGATACTGAGTGAATGGCGTAAAGAATTTTAAAGAAGTTGTTTTAACAAATTTATTTGCTTAATAAATAATGGATTCACTAAAATAATTTTTTGGAAACGTATTATGGAACAGCCAAATTTATTCACAAAGAATGTAGAATAATAAGGTTTTTTATGAATTATATTGATAAGTTTTGAGAAATATGAGTTTTGATAAACAAGTTAGAAAATTTATTACAAAACCCTTCCTCAGATTCAGATAAGTTTTGCTGTCGAGATTTGAAGATTTTAAATGCAGAATTATTATAACCAAACTCTGCAAATATTCAATGATTCAAAATGAAGTTTGCTTGAATAAGAATAAAAAACATTGGAAAAAGAAGTTGATGATGATGTGTAAAAAAAATTATTTACCAAATTTAATGTCCTCATAATCGGAAAAAGCTGATGAAATTAAACTGAAGCGATCAAAGTTGAAAAAGAAATTTCAATGGTTAGTGTTTGTGCCAAGTTAATGAAAAACGAATTGTCGTCCGTGTTCGACCCTGGTATATGAACAAACATGAATGTTGTTTGTTAAAGAACAAAATTTTAAAAACCTCTAAAAATTATCCAGAAAACATCGATATTGTTTGATTTTACATGATCCGAATGTTAAAAATCGCCTTATGATTTTAAAGGAAAAAAGACAATTTAGCAGTGTTAGTAAAGGGAATAAATCCATTTTGAATTTGTTGTTTGGTAATGAATTCAATTAGAAGATACATATTAAAGAATGTTTTTTAAAATGGAAACCTAAACAAAAAAAATTACGAATAAATCCATAAAACAGCATGTTTAAAGATTTTACAACAGAAGTCCCTATGACAAAGTTTTAGGAAAGCCCAGAAATAAGAAGATCAGTAGACGATGTTGGTGAATTAACACAGCTTGATTAAAGTAAATAAACTCAGAAGGAAACTTTAATACAAAAATATAAAAATCAGTGTTTAATGTATTAAGTTATGGATGAAAGTTGAATTAACAAAAATTCTGGAAAAATTTTGATACACAAGTTTTAATGAGAAAAAAATAAACTTTTTTTGAAGATCTTTGGTACAAATCGGTTTTAAATGAGCAAATAACCTACATCAATAATGAATTTACTTAAAAAGTATAGATGATCGGATAGCTCTTTATATCTCGATACAAGTAAATAAAACTAGAAGAAAACCTTTAATTAAATAGTTTAAAGAAGGATGTCGAATAAATACTTTTTGAAAACGATACGACAACAGATTTTAAT
Organism: Homalodisca vitripennis; assembly: GCF_021130785.1. Lineage (NCBI taxonomy): Eukaryota > Metazoa > Arthropoda > Insecta > Hemiptera > Cicadellidae > Homalodisca > Homalodisca vitripennis. The sequence goes on from NW_025778667.1 coordinate 15,100, forward strand.
GGAGTAGCCCCGGCCATAATGATGACTAATTTTCCATATATATAAATGTGGCGCTTCATATAACTGTGTGAGGTGTAAGGCAACAAAACTGAAACAAATGATAATAAAAAAATACTATGCACAACATCAATGGAGTTAAAGAGAAAAATCTGGAAAAATGTGCCCCATGAATGTAGACTCCAAAAAGAAAAAGAGTCAATTTTTTATAGAAAACTTAGATTTATGAAATTTTGTTTCCTTAATAAATAGAGGAATGGCGGGAACATTACAGTGCTTTGCGATCTTATGTTATCAATGCAACACACTCGAAAGAGATTATTGAAAAAAGAACATTGGAGGATGTACAATTTTCTCAAAAAATTATTGAATTATCCGAAGAATATGATGAGATTTAATACCTGTTAAACAAAAATTGAATTGAGTTGCGTATAACATTGCTAAAATAATCAAACTTTATCATCAGAGTTCCATACGTCCATAGAAAATAATACATTATCAATTAAAAGATCATATGTCTTGTCTCTTTGTCACTCCCTCTATCAACACATTGAGTATAAAAGTTTATTGGATGAAAATAAAGATACAGATTGATTTGATTGGAACCAAATGATGTATAGATAAAGCGTGTTACTGACCTGTGCAGAATTTTTTATTGATAATATGGTGACCGAGGAAATTCGCAAAAATTTAATGGAAGAGAAATCATGCTTATGAACGAAGTAGATCATTAAACAAAAATGACCTCTAATCTGTTTTAATTAATTTTACTAAAATTTTATATCCATTTTTCCTTAATAAAAACCGTAACATTCAGATCGATGAAAAAATGAATACAACATGTTTAAAAATTTACTAAATTTTTTCTCTGTATTAAATCTGGCGGACTACAGAAAATATGCTAGTGATATTGAAAGGGCGGAGTTTCAGAAATATCTATCCCAATTAGTAAACAACATTAATTGAAAATGAACCGAATAAAAGAAACCTGAGTTTAATAGTGATTTTATGGAGATTAACCTTTTTTTTGCTCGTCTAACTTTTTACCAGTTTTTTATATTTTTCTTGGAACTTTTTTTAACAAAACAAGATGGTCAAAGCATATCCTTTTGGAACTTGATAATGTAATAGATTAATCGATAATTTTATACCGTATTTTTATTATTTTTTTCTAAGAGATTGAAGTTAAGAAAATCCCCAATATATTGATAGAAAGAAGTCGAAAACTGTGGCCAATTAAGCACAATTAAAGGAACTATATTCGTATTCAAAAAATTGATGTTAATTCTCAAACTTCTAATGGCTTTGAGATCATATTTTTAAAATTTGGTGTTTTTGAAGCAGGCAGCTTTGGAAATTTTATCTCATTTTGGTTTAGGATTTTTGGAAAATGTTTACTATTCCGATCTATAAAGGAGGATTTTATCTAAGTTTTTTATAAGAGCGAAAAGACGAGTATGTGATTCTTGAAGACTGCACCTGGAAATGTTAATGCCTGTTGAGGAGAAAATTAACAAATTAACAGATTTTTTTTTATTAGAGTTCCAATGATTGATTATAAAATCATGAAGCGAGTAAAATCAAGGTTGAATATGATGACCACATTTACCAAAAAGTCAAACAACATATAAATGTTTAATTTTCTCGTAGCATGGGCAATGTATTGAACAAAAAGGTATTTCTGGAAACAAAACTTATTCGTTCCGCATATCCACAAACATATTAATAGAAGATATCTTCACGATCCCAAGTTCGTTATCTATAAGGTGGTTTATTCAAACAGATAAGACAGAATAATCCAAGAAACAACCAATCACTTCAAAAGATTGAATAGTTATGCGTGCGATGTAAAAGAATATATCACGAGTAAAATTTGAACGAGGTTCTGTAATATCTAATCCAGATGAATACCTCTACAAAATTTAAACATTTCCCGGAGCTCGTCTTTTTCACGAATACATGTATCAGATTGTTATCAAGATTTTATCTAAAGAAAGTTATACGTGTAATAATCACAGTGAAAATGATATTTAACCAATCTCTACAATGAATTTTTAGCGAATAGACCTATTTCGTTATGGTCAGTTGATACAACAAAGAGTTTGGACAAATATTTCCTCAATCACCAATCAGATCAGTGGATTCCAACAGAACGATATAATTACTCAATATGGATTGTTTCAAAAAGCTGTATACACAACGCGTTTTGTTATGGTTGTTGTTTTGTCTACTGAAGAAAATTTTTAGCGCACATATGGAATGCTGATTAAGAGAACGATATTAGAAGAACGATCATCAGTCTAAAAATCCTACGTTAGTTTTCACTATTATTCATCCGGATAAATTCTTAAAACTTCTACAGAATTGTTAATAGCATCATTGATATAAAGTAGTTCATTATTCGTAATTTCAAAAGAATATTCTTAAAAACAAATAGGAGGGGATGATATTAACAAAAAACTATTCCACAGGTTCAATCGTAAGGGTTGGCGAACCGGAAGATTCTATGGCGATAGTATTTAAAAAATACTTTAATATATTACTGATCCCATATATACCAATATTGTCACAAAAAAGCCTCCAATAGTCGTCTGCTCTGCGGAATAATATAAGAGAATGTTTAAAAATAAGGGGAATGATTTAGGGGTAGATTCATTTTTGAAAATTTTGTTATATTCATGAAAGTGTTTATAAGGTTCTGAACTTTCGCAGTCTGTGTTTATTGAAGCTGTACTATCAGATTTCTTTCATGATTAATTTCTTCTTTTATTTTTTTCTCTATGAATATTAAGAAAATAGGGGATGATTTTCACGCCTTATGGATAAGTTAAGATCGAAAGAGTTAAGTATTTACTATATGGTGTAACCAAAGTTTCATTAAAATCGGTTTGATGGTTTTTGAATAATATAAAATTAATTAATAAACTTGATAAACATAGCACTCCTAATTGAACAACTTATATAGCAGAGATAGTAGCTTATATCTTTCGAGACTCTCCGTTAGCTCAGTTGGTAAGAACGCTTTGCCTTCAAAGCCTGAGGTTCTGGGTTCAAATCCCAAGAGCTATCAGGCGCGCTTTTTGTATTGAGGCAAGACATGGTTGTCGTTCATTGGTTGGGGACAAGTCATTTACACGAGTGGCCATAGTGTAAATGACTATAGAACAAGCCGAGGTAATGACAACTGTGGTTTGGCGCGCACATATTAGCATCCTCACCTTTCCACTTCATTCCTTAATTCCTTTCTCTTCCTTAATTTCGTTACATTCCTTCTCTTCTCTTCTCTAATTTCGTTCTTCATTTAACATTCAATCATTCACATCTATGTCATTAATACATACATTACAACTTACAAAAACACCCGACGAACCAAATTCCCTAATTGTATCTCACCAATCAACTTCTACACAGTAAGAGTTTTACCAAAAGAAAAATGCGACAGACTTGAGGAACAAAAAAATGTCCAGAGTCTACATCGACCACGAATTAACAGCTCCTTTAAGCCCCATTAACTTGGTTCTGGACAGTAGCCGCATTGCAATGAGGCCAAGTCTCCCTAAAACAAATCTAGACACACCCTGTTAGAAGTTTGCACATAGTGATGTGGATTCCCCATAGCCGCAAAACACGCACACTAACAACACTACCTACCCAAAGACACCGAATCATTAACTCATATTTTCTGTGTCCTTTTACAATAATTGATGCATGGTTCATAATTTATTCTCTTTCATGTCCTTGTAATATATCAAAATTATACTCTTTTCGCCACTGAAAAATCCCCGATTTCTCCCGTAATAATCTTTATAATCGTACACATAAT
>NW_025778668.1:0-69425 GCF_021130785.1 Homalodisca vitripennis
ACCCTTCTCTTCGCAGATGACGTCAAGATCTTCACAGTAATCTCTCACCCAGAGGATTTTGCAAGATTGCAGACTAGCCTTAATAGTGTCCTTGATTGGTGCAATACAAACAACATGAAGTTGAACTCTTCCAAGTGCTCTGTGATGACCTTTGGCCGGTTGCGCAATCCACGCTATTTCCAGTACACCTTGGATGGCCGAGCTCTGGATAGGGTGTTCACGGTGAGGGACTTGGGTGTTACCTTCTCTGCTGATTTCTCCTTTAACGCTCACGTGGATGATCTGTGCAGACGGGCACACAGGATGTTGGGGTTCATCTCAAGGTCGACTCGTGGCATGACGAGCCCTGTTGTTTTAAAAACGCTTTATTCTTCCTTTGTGCGGCAATTACTGGAATATGCTAGCCCCGTTTGGTCACCCTACCACTTGACTCTCATCTGGAAACTCGAGGCTGTCCAGAGGAGGTTCTTAAGGCTGGTGGGAACGAGGCAGGGACATCAATTCAGGGAAGTTCCTCTCGCGGATCTGCAGAACGAGCTACTCCTACCAGATCTCCTAGCCAGACGAAAGGCTGCAGATGTCCTGTTCCTTGCCAAATTGCTGAATGGTCTGCTTGATTGTCCTTCTCTCCTCGCACAAGTGGATATCCTCATACCTTCAGCTACTCGGTCGCGTGATCTGTTCGTCGGGCGTCACTCTCGGCGTGATTATGACTTTCATGGTCCCCTCGCCCGAATGATGAGACTGGGAAATAACTTCTGCCACCTCGTCGATCTTTTTTACGACAGTGCTTCGGCCATCCGGGGAAGAGTGCTGGCATCCCTCCGCGGTCCTGTGTAGATACACAATTTCTAATCTTCACATGTTGTATGGTAATTTATTTCATTGTTATGCTTGTTACCCCTCATATTGATTGTTGTGTTCCTGAATAGTTTACTGCTTTGTTGTTATGTATTATGCCGTTTGTTGTTACTATTTACTTGTATTATTAATTGTTATATTTAATCATTTATGTTGTTGTTTTTTGTTAGATTGTTATCACTGTCAACTTTATTGTTATTTAACTCATTGTTTCTTTCTTACAGTTGATATTTAAATATTTATATTTATGTATACTACCCGCTTGTACTTTGGCTTGTTTGCCGTTGGAATGTAATAAAAAAAATATAAAAAAATTTAAAGAAAAATGGTTACACATTTTCTTACCGAGATCCACTTAGTGATCGTAGTAAAATAGGCCTGATATACGTACTATATAGTGCTGGTTTGGTACTCCAGGAGTTAAGAGACGATTTATATTGTATTAAGTATACAGCCTGGGGTTTTGTTTAAGAAGTTTATCTTAAAAGGAAAAACAAACAAAATAACAATTTTGAACAATTTTGAAATCGAAATGAGAGGGTATCTACAGTCGTAAAAATATGAATTGTCACTCTAAACTACTACGTCACTTAAAACCAACCGTAAGACATGGCAAATCATCGTCATATAAACACATAAAGACACTTAAAGTGGTGACCGTTAAACCCCACATCTAGTTTTACATATCTCCATAGTTTAAGGCAGCGCTACGGTGACACGTAGTGTTCCTTTAAGAAAGTGTAGTTCCCTTTAGTTTGAACATTGGTAACTATTATCGTAAACCATAATATTTACCTGTCCAGTAAATTTAAGAAGAGCATGTGTATTGCTTTCAAAATTTTTGAAAAGGATCTATTCTAAGAAATAAACAAGTTTTGGTTTTTTCCAAGATCTGTTGAGTAGGAGGTCTGTTTGCGACTCCCGGTGAAAACGTCACCTTCTTTAGTTTATACTTTCCCTACCAGTATCTTTTAGACTGTCTTTCCCCTCCCTTTGCAAAGTTTTGAGTCTGGTTTTATGTATTTAGCAGCACTTCTTTCTGCTGAACGCAATCCGGGTGTTGGTAAGTAACATATTGTTATCTGAACTATTAATAAATATACCGCATTTTAATTTTTATTATGCGTTTACTATTATAAGTTGAATCAACTTTGGCAGATAGGTAACAAAATCACGGTACACTCCTAAGTTTGTGATGTCAGATTCTGAAGTCTTTAACCGTTTATTTCTCAAATAAAACTCAATTAATATTAATATTGCATATTTTAAATTAAAATTACACAAAAATCATAACCCAGCCTACGTAATGAGATGGTTGACTTAAAATGCAGTTTTTTTTTAGCTCAGCCATAATGAATACAAACAATCCCTGATTTACATAACTGAAAATATAGATTGAACTGTGATAAGTAACATTCATTATTTTACGAGAAAAATAGCGTACCTCTGTTATAATTGAAATAGTAGTTAGTTGTATCTGTTATTTTTCTTTTTGCTTGTTAGCTTGGTAAAACACAACGTTATAAGTAACATACCATTGCACAAAATTAAGTTTTAAATATCCCTAATTCCTATGGTGAACCGTAAAATGGGTAATTTTTTGATAGTAAAATACTTTGTATAACGGAAAAACAAATCGATATGATTATAAGATTTTATCAAGTCAGTTGGAGTTTCCGCTCAGCCGATTTGACTTGGGCCTAATTACAAAAAAATATGCTATTGGATTGCTATCATAGATAGACGTATGACTTTGTAATGTTATAGCATTTATACAAGAAAATCGCCAAAAATAAGATTTTCGTGTCATTGTTCAATTTAGTGATTTAAATTAAAAGAAATAGTGTTTTATTGTCCCATTTTGAAATTTAAACGAGTTAAAACTGAAAAAAATACTTTATTTATTTAATGCTAGGTCTTGAAAGAAGTCACTCTGAATTGTTATAAGAGTAAAACATTATAGATTACGGATAACCCATATTGGAGAGAAAGTAATATCGAGAAATGCCTCTCTTCTCCTACTGACCATTCTTATCACTCAGCGCCACTTCCTGGTTTAGAGCCGGTTGTGTCTCCTTTTCTTTATAAGTACTGGTAAGACTAGGTGGTTTTAGCATCATACTCAAATGTATATCAGCACTCCAGCAAAATAGTAAATATGAAGATAATTTTCCGAAATACACTTAAAAGTTCAGAAAGGTCACGTCGTCTGTCACTTGTACATAATTATACATAAAGCGTCTTTTAGTTCATATCTATAAATATTACAACATAATCTTCCGAGAAACTTCACATTCTTATAATACCACGCACGCAAGTAATGTCGGAATACCTGTTACAAGGTTAGTTAAATCATTTTCAATAACAAATTCCTATTATCCATCCCGAAATTCAGAAAAATTTGCAAAAATTTCAGTCACTTCAAATTATTTGATTCAACTTCAATTTCAATTTTTTTGAAAAACGTTAATTTCTTCCTTCTGCAGATTGGCCTTGAGGGAGACGAGGTCCTAGTCTTATCTCAATATGGGCGGGCTTGACCTTGGTCCTCTCTTTCACCCCTACCACCACCTCCAACACCACCTGTCATTCATCTTCATTTTCAAGTTGATAATTTGTTCAAGTAAATTAAATACATTGTTCGTGCCGGATGGTTTAATTTAAATTTTCAATTTTGTTTTTATTCTTTCGTCTCTGTACCTTACCCGGCAAAAAAAACTAAAAGTAATTTCTGTAAAGGATAGCGTCTCTAGCCTGACACAGGCTGCTTTACCATGTAGGCTAATTTCAAATACAATTTACATTAAGAAATTACAATGTTTTAAAATCTTTGCCAACTAATTAATTCTTTGCAGACATGTTTTTAATCACTGTATCAATAAGAAAATTGTGGAAATAAACTTATATTTCTTTTATAAAGGCATAAGTTTGTACTTTATTTGCTGTTGGTGATCCACCTGTGTAGACGAGTTTAGATGTTTTTTAATAGCTTTTCACTAACAATTCAGCAGAATACGGAATGTTCAGTAAAATATTTCCTTTTAATATAATTGAAGAGCTGCAGGTTTTAGTATAACTTTCCTTTCAAGCGGTTTAGTACCCTGCGAATCCAGGTAGCCACTAGACTGATGGCCACATGACAAAGCATCGAGCCGCACTCGCCCCTGTTTATAACGTTTTTCTCGTCCATGAGTTTTATACATCCCATAGTTGTCACTGCCCATTTTTTAAATAACTATCCATACTAATGGAATGATATATCGATTTTCTACCATTGTTTTACCGTTTTCGACGTTTGTTTACCCATATTGCGATACTAAATTTTTTTAAGGAAAACGAGTGCTACCAACTTCACACAATAACGGCTTAAAATTTGATAGAGATTGATGCAATTTATTTATTTTCATTTGTGTATGATTGTTTTTGAAATAATACTACGTATATTTACATGTTATATGTTTGCTGTTTGTTAAAGGGGAACCAACCAAAAATTTAAATGGGAAATGTAGGCGCCGCCAACTTCATTTCACAAACGACTTATTTATTTGAATTTCATGAATATTAGTGTGGTTATATACATTTTAAAGCACTCTACATCCCTGGATAATCCGATCGTTGGTCTCGCTCAATATTTCACGGTTGACATTACCGAGCCCACTACTTGGTGAACAGTCTTTATTTTTAAATGCATCATCATGAGGTACTACATATATAATAAAACGTTTTTATTGCTTCTAAACTTACAACGTACCCATAAGAAAGTTGGATTTCCCTTAAGTAGTTTTTACTTTTTATATCCATTTCCCAATTCAATAATTAAAAATATAAATAAAATTTAACGACTGAATTATTATTTGATAATTTTGTATTTATAATGAAAGCAGTGTTTTACTATGAAGTTCGTGTTCTAGCTTTTAATTACGACTAAATGTTTTGGACATATCTGTATTGTATTCTACATGTAGAACATTTGTTCGTATATACTTAGAGCTATATAATAAAAACATAGAATTCAAGAATGCTATGATTAATAATATCTTATTAATCCAATCCAGTATATTGATTAATTAATATTTTATGAATAACTTGGAAACGCTCAGGATAACCACAATACCATTATGCAGAATTAAAGATGATTTATGACGTTTGTTAGATAATTATATTATTATTTTCAGCCTGAATCTTAGTAATAACTATACTATAAAGATCCAATTGTTATTATGAAAGGAACGTGTCATTCAGTGGCAGTTACAAACCGCGTAGATCTAGAGGTAACTTCAACTTTCACATCGACATAGCCATCACCACATTTGACCGCTGATTCTATGTTGAACATTTACCTCACGCATTTAGCTTTGCAAGAAAATATGTAATACATTGAAACAAACTTTCAAAAAACTCCCAAGAGCGTACATTTCTTAGAAGTGACATCTCTAACTGGACAAAACGGCAACACTTATTTTCTGTCACCCGTAATAAAACGAATCTACTGCCTTAATAAATTGACATCGTGGACAAATTTTAGAATGATTGTTCTATAAATAATGTTATTTAAATTGTTTTAGTTCGGGCAAATTCCACTCTTTGAAGCTGGACTCATCAGTTAGATAAATCCTCTTATTTCTATAAAAAAAGATATGGGTTGACTTTTTATTGTGCATAGGTTAAGCAATTTCATTGATTTATAACTTTTTATATATTGCATTTGTTCAATAGATGCCAATCCCATTTTTAGCTTTAATTAGTTTGTCCTTAAGGTACACTGGTCTGTCTCAGGATCTTATCAAACAGAATAATAAGGAGAGTTTGTAGCGTACAAGGTTTGACAGTTCTGATAAAAATGCAACGGGTACAGGCAGGATTTTCATGTGCTCTATCTCTAACTCATATCGTTTAGTCCAACGCCTTAGACCAGTAGGAACTAAACATGTTTAATTCAACCTACAATTCTTAGTGTTCCTATAAGGTAATGTGGTAAAAGAGAAGATTGTAGGTGACGAGTTGGTACAGTCCAATTTTTTTAACCGTACACTTGGCCGCGGACTACTAACCTGCATGAAAAAGTCAGTCTCGCTGTGTTAAAACTGTCCCGGCGGAGTATGAAAACGGACTGCAAAAATCAGTGACCTTTAACGCTTCCTCTCGCGATTTAAAAGTGAAGCCAATGTCGTACAATTCTGTAAGATGCGTCAAATTAAAGCTCTTAATATTGTACCATGGAAGGAGGAGGTACGCCAAGGGTGACCTCCCTGAATTACAGAATCAAAGACTAATATGCGTATTGCTCTTTTGTTAATTTTAACGTAAACATTTATTGTACAACAAAATAATTCGCTAATATTGTGCCTATAGTTAACATATGTTTCTTAGAAAATATTTGTATAAATTTAAATTACACAAATACTATACAGTTTAAACTAAATACCATTATGCAATATTTTTTAAACTTTAATTAATCAACTCCAGAGGTTATTGGCCCAGATGCATTCACCTCTTTTATAAACACTTTTATTGAAGTACGTACTTAGAATCAATCAAATTGTTATTATTTGGCAAACTAGTAACTAAATTACCTTGGCAAAGGTGCAAATAAAATAAAAATAAAATTGTATTTAGTTATTTTAAACACCTTATGAGTTAGTTAGTAGCTAATATTTAATAGTATTAAAATTAACCTACAATATAAACCTGCAGTTGCACATTTGGCTACCTACCAACATTAAAGTTTAGCTTATCGATGATTAAATAAATCACAAACTTATATAATAATGCCAAACTTATTGAAATAACTATTACATTTATGATATTCATTTTTAAAGCGCACATCACTTATTTTTGTGGATCAATCCAGTTCAACAGACAGGAGACGGAAGATATATTTTTAGACCTTTGAGCAGAATGTAATTAGAAAACTTATTTGATACGTAAACCATTTCTATTGGCTCTTCTGTTAGTCTGTTACTTTATTGAGTCCAATGAGCAGAAAAGAGATAGCATCTTGCTAAACGAACAAATTACAAATCATTTCCTCGAGAACAACTTCAAATACACTGGTATTCCTTTCTAAAACATGTTTTTTTTTTCAAGCGAAAAGGACAGTTTGTCTCCGCGTTTAGTCCTTAAAGAACCTTTGCGCCCCCCTTACTTTAATTTTGTGTCCTCAAAGTCCGAGGGTTTTGCAAAAACCGATCAGATTTGAGGGCTCCTGTTCGCTGATATCCTTGGGGCTCAGAAGATATGTTCACAAGAATCTTTTCCGAGTTTCTAAGACGGCAGGACAATCTAACAAAATATGCTCTGCTGATTCCTGCTCTTCTCCACAGAGTCTACATTCGTCAGTCTGGCTAAGGCCCACCCTCATAAGATGTTTCCTTAAGAGGCCATGTCCCGTCAACATCCATAATATCAGTCTTATATCCTCCTTATTTGGCTGTTTTAAAGTATGTTACTTTGACCTGTTTCTTAGTCTCCCATGTCAGTTTCAATTGACTCGTATTGAAAAATAAACTATACAAACATTAAGCCTTATAACGCAAGCTAAAGTGCCATCATAAACAAACTGATACCGCGTTTTCTTGTTAAAAAGCATATTTATATTTTATAAACACCTCATCGTTCGGTTCCTTTGTTCCTCGATTACGTTTGATTAACACATGTTAATTCAGCTGGCCATCTCGGTTCGATTCCCTTGTTCCTCGACTAGGTTTGGTTGAATCGTGTTATTTCTGCTGGCGTAACCAAGAGTTTGACTTCTGCCAAACATTTCAACATTTGTTTCAAGTTTATAGCTTTAGCCGTTTCAAAACTCCGGGCTAAAGATTAAAAAATAGGGTGCGTCCTATTTTATTCATCACCAAACATACCTAATCAAACTAAAAGTTGCACATTGCATGAATTATAATCTGATTCTGGTTAATTGATCTAAAGGTGGCTCCCATGTTTCCTATGAAAGAGTCAGAGATGTCTAGGGCTCCGGAGAATACAGCAGTGAATAGTAGGAGATCTGCGAAACTGTTCTTCACGTTATTCATGTTAGAACTAGGATACATAATGGCCTTAAAACAGATATAAAATTAATAGTCAGAAGTCTAAGAACAAAGATGAAGTCAAAGAATAGGTTAATCAGCCTATTATCATTTTAAGCACTTTCCTCTGTTTCAGGAAATCTTCGATTGCATGAGAAGATGCACCCCATGTCTCAATCCCATAAGTTATTACACAGTTATTAAATTAATACTAATTAATTTAGCACAAGGTCTGGAAATACAACGACTCAATGACATGATAAATTAGATATTAAAAAAATATTACTGCATCCAAAAAATCTAAGAGTTAGAAAATTAAACATTTATCGAAAAAAGTATAAATAATATGTTAAAAATGCTAAGTACATTCAGATTCCTTAATGTACTTCTTGTACATTATTGTACACATTTCTTAAAATCTTACAATAAAGTGAAGCTTCTAATATTTTTCGAAGTACTTAAGCTGCAACCAATAAGGTCTCCGCGCTATACTTTATGTGCAAAGAACTATAGCCAGATATTTTTGTGGTGTCCGAACACAATTTTGTGATAGAAAGATTCCATTCAAAAAAAAAATTAAAAACCAATGTAATATTTTTCATAAAACATGTTTAAGTGGGTGGCATAGTAAAATTTGACAAAATCTATTTTTAAACACTACATAATAGATTTTGATTTTGAGGCCACCGATACTGAAGTCACTTCCGAATTTGGTATCATCCGTATCTACCGATCAGCAAATCGTTTAGTAATATTTTGTAGAAAAAGCATTAAAATTTTTAAATTTCTTTAATGATTCATTATAAGGGCATTTAATATAGACATTTCAATCAGGTCTACCTGCTATGCTATCACAGTGGTATCGATATATTCTGAATTCATTTGATATAATCTTCTCTGTGTATGAGCCAACTCGAGTACCAGCGAAGTCAATAACAGACATTGACAAAGTGATAATAAAACTTTTCAAAACCCAAGTCTCCATTAACAAAACCGTCATCTTGGACCATTTCTCCATGAAATCGTGGTCCATGGGCATTAGAAATCCACGTGGAAAAATAAATGATGTAGGTAAGCTAAGTAAGATAGGCTAACTACACATCACAGAAACATACATTAAATAAATAATATATTTAAAAATGAAATGTATGAATCTGTTAATAATGTAGACTTTGTAAGCAAAACATTTAAATCGTATAATGATTACATCCCTGTCCACTGCAATTCATCAAGCAATTATTATCTCCTTTCAATTTTTCTTGCATCGAGTAAAGTGTATAAAAAATGTTGAAGAATATATTAATTTTCTTGTACGTACTAGTACTCAATCTTAAAATCATTATGGATTCTAGAAAGCCATGTAAGAATTAATAGAATACCAAATCTCATTGAACTAGTGTTCATTGGCATAGCGAAATGATTTTTTGTGTGCGTCAACAAATAATTTCATCAATACAGAAGGTAAGGACGGTAAGACTCTCTATTTAAAATGATATTAATAAATGGAACTGAACCCATATGTATACATCAGTTTTAATTACTCCTTTCATGTTTTAGGGAATAAATTTAAATGTAAACAATGTATTGTCAAATTTGGTTTCTTTTTGCCTCCAATAGCAAGAGTCTAACCTGTCTAACCTGTTATTATAGTGGACATAGATCACTTAGAGTTCACAAGAAAATGGTCTGACTTAGAGCAAATATGTGTATGTTTAGTAAAAGGTTACGACTGGTGTTTCTTTACCCTTCGTACCCTTGCAAAAGTATGTTCCAGAAACGTTCTATTATTGGTTTACCTTGAACTGATATACTTTCATATGACTTGTACAATCAGACTTTGGTGGAGTTGCACTAAACACAAATATAATATAAATTCCTTAGCTCACTAAACATAAATAGGATAGCTAATTACTGTCTCCTCAATACAAGTAATATCATAAGACAACTTTAAAAATTACGTAGATAAGATAATTTAAACTTGTTTCGTTCGTTCTCTAGAGAGTGGTTTTTTAATCGTTTGTATTATTCAAGTATAAGTTACATCATTAACGTACTATTTATTTTGTAGATTTACTTTTACATTTGCCCTGATTTACTTTTAGCCTACCCTTTACTCTGCACCAAATAATACTTCATATAAAAAAAAACAATATTTAAAATAGGTATGATTCTGTAAGGTGGAAAAATATCACAATTATCTTGATTTTTATTTATTTTTAACGATAGTTACATTTATAACCCACGATAATCTGAAAAAATAATGAATAAAAGACAGGAATTTATTGGCTTTGTGGAACATATTTCAAGTTATATACTCGCACACTTGCATGTCATACCAGGAAGTCTAATAGAACTGTCTATTCCCTCTACTATCAGTTCGACTAGACTTATAACAGCGTATACGGTCGACTAATCCTTTATGAAACCTAATTTATTTACAGAAAGCAGATTTTGCTTGTTTAGAAATGTAAGTATTCTAATCAAATAGTGTTTTTAAAATACTTTGCTCAGGACAGGCAAAATTGAGACAGGCCTATAATTATTGATAAGAGTACCGATAATCTTTCTTAACGATTGGGGTAGCTTTCGTGATTTTTAGGAGTCAGGGAAAAACTTGTTCCAAAGATAACTAACGTTGACCAATTGAATTAACGGTTTTAAAATATGCTTTAAGCAGTTTTTAATTAGCCATACAGACATTAGGTTAGTATCGACTGATGGTACCCGGGAGCTGCTACATTATTTTTTCGAGCTTTTCCTCAACTACAGGAACCATTGACAATGAGGTTACTGGGCTCTGTCCACGCGAGAGATTTTATAGTGGATGTAAACGACAAGGGCTTTGCTCACGAGCAACTGACGCGAAAAATCCGTTAAACTCGATTGCAACCTCAGTCGCTCCGTCTACCAGTCTGTCTTATGACTTTAATTGGGTTCTGTATATTATTTGTATTGTTTATGATGTCCCATACAGTTTTAGAAATATTCTTGACGATGTTATTGATTTAGAGACATTATATGCTTTTGCTGCTTCGATCACTTTTCTGTAGATTTTTGTGTACTTGATGAAATAAATTTTAAAGTCTTCGTTTGATGTTGTCTTTTGATTTTCGGAAATAAATTGAGTGTTTCTCTTGAAACAATAATTCCTTTCGTGATCCATTTATTTTTGGTATTTTTAGGACAACCTTAAATATTTTTTAAATCATAATACGCTAAGATGATACTTAAACATTAAGAGAAAACATAGTCCTTCAGATTGTGAGGAATAAAAAATTCTTATTTTTCTTTGGAAAGTTGAGAAGAGCAATGTTTCCTAGCCTTGTGTCTCTTATTGTTTTAGTATTTTGGGCTCCCTCGTAATTTTATCTTTACTAATTTTGGCCTCTTAGCCGTAGTGGTCTGAAATGGCTGTATTGGCCAGGAACACACAAACTACGACACTCTTCGATAGTATGTTTGGTGATAATGTTGTCGATTGCTGACTGAGATGTTGGCGTCACTCTAGTTGATGTTCTTTAACAAAGGCCAAATGACTTTAACAGATCGTGTAAGGTTTTTGTGGATGGGTAATTGTTCTGCAGTGCGTCAATATTAAAATCGCCCATGAGGATATAATCTTATTTGTGATTAGTTAGGTCGGTGAGGACGACTTCGAATTCGGATAAAAAAGCTAATTTCGAAGTATTATCATGAAAATTTGGCGACCCCTATAATTTGGATTGCTGTCGGCCATTGCGAGTTAGCCAATTTAAAATTTGGAATTTGACAACGGTTAATGTTTTTTCTTATTGAATCCTACAGTTATCGGGAATAAACGTAATTTATTTTTTGTCCAGTTTGTTACTGGCAAATTGAGCGGTCTGATGAAGCATCCGTATTTAATTTTGATTATGAAAGTTTTATCTTGTTTGTGTTTTGTGAATTACTCGTACATCTATTAATTTTACCAGTTGCAGGTAAGTGGGGAGTGGGTCCCTAAAAAATTAAAATTTTTCTTTGACACGTCTAAGTCTACTTGTCGTTCAGAAGAGTGAGATGGAGACGTAAGACAGCCAGTGCGCCCCTCTTAGTTTTCAACCTATGACTGTAGGCGAACCGGTGACGTGATTTTGACAACGTCTATGTAACTTGAGTGTGAATGTCACGATCTTGGGCTGCCAGGATAATTACTGTACACAGGAGTTTCCACTTGCAAGGGGAACACATCAGCTGGAGATTGGGAACGTCGGCAGACGTCGTCACTGCTTGAAATTTATGAAAGTTAGGGGCAATTGCAGATGGTGATTCCCCCCGGAAGCTGAAGTCATCGGTAGGTGATTCCACTTGCAGGTGATGGCAGCAGCTCTGGTAGGTGACATTCCACGGTTCATTGTTTTTTTTTTTTTTAACATTACTAAGTTTGTCGCACAGGATGCGCTTTCCCAAACTGTTTAGAGGTTGTCCGTGTTTAGTGAACAGGTGCCTCCGGAAACCCCGACACATACACATCAGCAACACTTTTTTCTCAATTCCGTCAGGCAGTGATTTACCTCTTTACTCTTTGTTTGGGAAGCCATTCCAATGTTCGTTATAGTGATGGAACAGTGACACAACTACAACATTAGAATGCTGGTTGCGGTCGATGAACCTTTACAGTTGTCCCGTGTGAGCTGCTGTCGGTTTGCTGGTTCTTGGAGCTATGCCAAACAAAAAATTTACTCTGCCACTATAACTGGAGTATCCCCCTTACTGAAATCTGCGATTATATCTTTAGCGTTTTTTTTAGAACATAGCTCATTTTTGCACCCGAGCATCCATTCACACAAAACGTTACACTTAGGTGACATGTTATGAACCAAAAACGTATAAAGGATCTTGATGTGGCTGTCTCTAAAACATGAACTTAACCACTGGTTTGTCGCTAATGTCATTGTGAGATGTTTGACTATTTTCTAATTGATTTACTGCATAATTTCAAGTCTTACTTATTCTTGTAAACTTCTTTCGCCATCGTTTTATTTCATTAGAAGTGAGACTGGCCTTGCAATGAAGTTTATTGCGTTGTATTGAATCTTTGCTCTCTAAGGCGTTTAGTGCACCAATGGTATTTTGTGATTCTTCGCGTAATGTGAAACATCCCTGACACTGATAACCGCCATGGGTGCCGACAGTTTCTGTCTGGATTCCAGAGTCTCTCTTTGCTTAAAGCCAACAGTGGTTGTGCCAAGAATGTCACAGGACGAGTCCGTAGACGTGTAGACATCGTTAGTGTGCTTAGAAGAACGTTTTGTGTTTTCTATGTCCTCCATTTCTTTTTTTAGTTGTGGGATGTGGTTATTGAGCGCGTTTATTCCTGCTTCGCCCTATATTCTAGTAATGAGATGATCCTTACTCTTTAGATGGTTATCGTCAGTTTGCACTTCCACACTAAACATCCTTTCTTTATCAACAGCTGTGACACTAGTGGCGGTGTCGAGTGAGGCCAGACGAGGTCGGTGACGGTACAGATCGTGGAGATGTCAGCGATCTCAAACTAACAGGGTGTGGCCCGCTGTGTTTATCCTACCAAATGTTATTTTACTTTTTTATGGATCAGATTCAATTATTGCTTTACGGTCACGATCGACACAACGTCTCCATTAGGCAAAGAATAGCCTCCCCTTAATTTACCATCTTCAGTGACAACAAGCGGTTTACTCATCCTGGTATCTTCTATGGTAAACTTCAATAATAGATAAATAAATAAATTATTTTATTAATTAAAATAAGATTAAAATATGACTATAATTTACATTATGTAACTAGTAAATAACCTAAAATAACAAATAATGATTTAATTACAAGAATAAATATATTTGTATGGCACAAATATTTGATAGATTGTTGGTCAATGTTTACAGTACAGCTGAAGTTAATATTCTTACTATTGTAACTGATCC
Organism: Homalodisca vitripennis; assembly: GCF_021130785.1. Lineage (NCBI taxonomy): Eukaryota > Metazoa > Arthropoda > Insecta > Hemiptera > Cicadellidae > Homalodisca > Homalodisca vitripennis. Next base: position 13,808 of record NW_025778668.1, read on the forward strand.
CGGATAGTTGCTAGTGCCAGGCCGCCACTACAACCACTAGTCCACTAGCGACTCACTAGACAGGCGTAGGCACCACTAAATAAGTTAGACGCTCCGTAGATAAACAAAGCGAGGCACTTGTGCATACTGTTCTTTTTCTCCTGTTAGATCAGTAGAGGTTATGAGAGCAAAGTGGATATCATACGAATAAACTAGTGTACATGTATAAGAGTGTTAACAGTTCACAGCCATTTCAACGTCCTATACACAATGTTACACTCAAACAAAATAGTATTTACAACATAAATCTCATCATAAATACATCAATATAGGAGACAATAAAAAATAGTTTGCTTGTAGTAGTAGGCGCATGTGCACGCATCCTCCATTATTAATATAAATTGTTTAACGACTTTTATTAAAAATGTATTAAGTATTACTGATAGTAAAGCATATATACCTCTCCTTTTTTAACTATGCGGTTAGTGGCATAATTAGGCTTATAAGTTAAAAAGTTATTTACTTGAAAATCACGTGTTGAAAATAAACCATTTTAAAATAGTAAAACAGGTAATTTCTATATAAAAACCATGATTCTTAAGGTAAAAATTGCAGTTTGAAAGATAAATTTAAAGAAACCGAAACAGAAGAGTCAAAGCGACTAGAGAAGATTGAGAAAAACTGGCAGAAAAGTTAACAACACAGCTGTCAGATTCACAAAAACAACTGGACAAAGAAAATCGAATCCGAGTGTATCTGGAAATAATTTCTGAAAACCGTGAACAAGTTTGGTATTAGAAATTTCAGTACAAATATATAGGAAAAAATATAACACGAGTCAAAACTGGCACAAATAGAGACAAACATGATTCTGATGAAACTCAAACTACGTTTCGTGACGAAAAATATTCCACCTGTACTTAATAGTACATGATTTCAGTAATATACAAACAAAATCTTATGATACAGAAAAAATGATAACAGCTATCACAACTCACGTACAAAACAAAAGAATGGAAAGAGAATATTTAAGCGTTAACTGAGCAAAATAGTAAAACCTTAATACGTCCAATGGTAAACAAAACTCACTGACACAAAGACCACAGACCTCCCTCTGGACACAAAAATTTAGCTATTTTAGTGCGTCTTTAAGTTTTAAAATACAGTAAAACCCTGGTTAACCGAAATCGGGTCAACTAAAACGGTTCCATGAATGATAACGTGTATCTACATGACTGAGCAAAATAGTTTATATTTGATAGCAGAACACTGCGCCAACCTTCCGCAGTATAAAGGGTGCGTGTTTGACGCATCACCGTAGTGACTGGCTGGCCAAATAATGTGAAGGTTCTCAGCCTCCCCTTGCCTCACCAACCACCACTGAGCTGGGCCACGCCATAGCGCCAGTGCTCGCAGCTTCGCCGCCGAACCCACGCTACTTCTATCAGTCATCTCCCCCGCTCCTATCACCATGGGTTATCAGAAAAATGGTTTAAGGAAATGGCTGCCCCCCTTTATTTAGATTAATAAGGGTTATATTGCATAATGAATAATACAATTTGTGTGGTCCCTTAGATGTAAATGGCCATAAAGCAGTGTCTTATACATGAATAAGCAGGCATAGTTGTGTGTACACCAGATCCAGGTTAATATTTGTACTTGAATGCTGTTATCACATGGAGATTTAAGTTTTCCATTGAATATATCTTCATGATCAGATTGCTTTATAATATAATCCGCCTCAAAATTGTATATTTACTTCTATATTCGAGTGAACCTTATTATTTATAACTTTTTATTTATGCTTCGAACTTCATCAAACTTACTGTTCTGTTACCTGTTAGCTTCTTCTGAATAGTCTTAATAGTCAGGTATTCAATTGTGCACCTGTTGAGACAATGAGAATACCCATTAATCTAGATTGCACTATTTCTTGTAGTCTGGATGTCTCTAATGACAAATATTTCAGACGCTGCACGTAAGAGGAAGGTGAACTGGACCTAACTCCTTACTTGCCATTTTTGACTCGGGGTGTAGCGATGTATCCACGTATCATCACATGTAACGATACTCTTTAAAAACGCCTACACTTCTTACTGATTTAATCCAGAAGCCTTTCAGCGATCTTCGACCTGACCTGTTTTTGGTTTTCAGTCAACAACCTCGGAACCCGTCTAGCACTAGTTTTTTTTTTAAACGGGTTGATCAGTGATTTTGGATTGAACACTTCGATAGCTGATAAGCACTTCTGATGAATGTTCTTCCACAATTAACTGGCGATCACGTTCAATAAGCTCTCGAACAACACGAATATTATCATCTGTAAGGCTTGTCCTTGTGTGACGATTATGGCTTTAGTTTTCCACCCGTTCTCGCCCACTCTTTAATTCTATCGCTCACGTAAACATTCTGAGGCAGTATACTGTCCCTAGACTGCGCTCTCAAACGAGTCAAGATTTCCCTCATGGATAAGATTCAAACCATAATGTAGGAGACTTTTCCAATATTTCTGAAGATGGTAAACACAAGTTTTGTTCTTAGCCTACTTCTTGTATAAAAAAGGTGCCTGAACAAACTTTTTTTGAAAAATAATTATTTATTTATTATGTTTTAAAATTGTTGTGGGCAAATCTGTAATGTAAGTTAAAACACAGGTTGTAAAACTATTAAAATATAATTATTAAATCTACTACTTAAAAAAATCAAAGTTAACAAATCTACTAATTTATTATAACTTAATAAAAACTACAGATAAGTTTTCTTAACCATAAACGTGCTGTTTACCGTACAGTATTTGTCCGGAAAGCAATCTCAGTCAGTCAGTTAACTTAAAAGGATTTTTTGGACTTCTAATTACACCATATGATCCTCTTAGGGTGAAATTAGAGCTCTGTGCTTCTCGGACGATAGTCACAATATTACTTTTGCACATACTTCGATATTGTTGACATGTTTCGACGTATCACAATTTTGGTTATCATTGAGCACTTTTGTGATCTCTTCGTGCATGTTGAATTGTTTGTAAAATTATAGTTTCCAGAATGTCAATCATCGGTCTGTGTTCAACAGTTCTTCTACACACGTCATATTGTCGTTTCATCATGGCTTCTTCTTCAACGTCTTCCCAATTTGAAAAAAAATGTTTGTGCTACTGGCCGATTTGATAGTGTATCTTCTTAATTATTGTTGTGTTGATCATCAAAACAATTTCCGTCATGAATTTGTAGTTTACGTCAAATTGGATTGCCACCTTCTATTGTTTTATGGATTCTGACTTGGTACATGATTATAACACGACTTTCACAGGGTCATAAATGACTTTGTGACGGCAATGTGTGCCCTTGTCCTCTAGCTGGCATGAGAAGGCTGAGCTAGGATTTCCGCTACTGTCATTCCAAACTTATCCTTGAATACTTAAATACAGTCGGTCACATAAAAAATATACAATTACTGACATTACTTTCCAAAATACTCTGTATAGCATATGGTTATTTTAGGTAAGCACAACTAATAGAATTGAAAAAGAACACTATGTTTAACAAATTTGTACGTAACAAAATAAATTGAATTGTGTTAATATTTCTACAAAGTTATATATTATTTCCTATCCTAATTGCTAATGACTAAGGGTAGGGGTGGTTTTGGAAAATGTTCAAATGTAAAGGTATGTTGATTTTATACATCATTTTAAAGGTATTTCTTCACTGATTATTTTGATGCAAAAAGTTTGAACCTATCTTGCCGCATATGTATGATGAGACGGCTTATCGAAAAATATCATCAAATGCTACCCTACCCCTAAATGTACACATTTTAAAAATACATAGAATTTTGAAATACTTAACAGCCCCAATATAAAAAAATCAAATACCAATCTAGGTTGTGTTGTACATAATTAGAAAGGTCTTTAAAAAATAAACAATTTCTACATTTAAAGTTTGTCTCTATCGCCAATGGTTTCAAAACTGTAGTACAAAAATAGATTTTTTAATAATTTTAACTATATTATAGTGTTTCAAAATTAAATATTATACTCTAAAACCTGTATCCTTGAAAACACTGAAGTTTTAATTATTTGTAATGTTTAAACTAAAATTGCACCGCTAAAGATCTCCAAATGTTATTCATTTATTGCTACATTTTTAATTTTTTTATCAAGTAAGTTATTTGTCCTTTTTCATTCCTACAATTGTTATTTTGATGAAGATTTGAATAACTTTATAGCTACGTTTTTACACGCTACTAGGAAAATTTCTGAATAGTCATTGTTTGATGTAGTTAAAGACGATCGTTCTGTAATTGAACATAAAGATTATAAATTTTGCTTTTTATTTGTCTGTTGGGATCATTGTATGCTAATCGTATGTTACATATTGTGAAATATGTTTTCAGCTGCTTCCAGAGTACGAAATACAAACAATGAAACTAGTACACCATCTGTTACTTCCCAAAATAACGATGTTCCAAATGAAATGGGTAAGAATTTTTTTAGACACTTATTTGTATTAATATATAGGCTCAAATCCTAATGGTGATAGGTTAGTTTGAAATTTATTTATTGAATTAGATCAGACTCGATTAAAAACCTGTTTAACGAAGGTTGTGTAATGACATGTTCTTGAGGTGGTTCGTTTTCGCTTTAGCTTTTTACATGCGTCTTGCAACTTAGGTACATGAGAGACTCACGATGTTGCATGCGATGTCGCATGTACTCCCCAAGACTGGCAAAAGACATTTTGCTACTGCTCCTTTCTAGCACTCTTATAATTCAGTGTTTTATTTAATTTTCGTTAATTTCTTTTATCGATAAAATTACCGTTCATACGTGAAATAATTATGACCGCAGCACGTGCATGTGGTCAGAACTGTATTGGCTTATCGTTTTAGATTGGAAGGATATTCCTTCTCTTCTTCATAGTGTTATTTATAATATCTATATGTTAAAGAAGAGGAATGTAATTCTAGTCTGATAAATTTAAACTTGGCCTTCTGATGTGAACTAAATTCTTTAGTTAATACTTAGTCAATAACAATATTTAATTAATAAACTATTTCTCTTCATTATTCATACAGGAATGTATATGCAATTCTAAAACTAGGATCAATATAAAGTTTTGGTACTAAATTTTATTTCGAATCTAATCTCGTTAGTATCTACAGATCCCTAATAAAATGGCTACAGTTTGTGTATGAATTGCGTTATATTCTTATTTCTTAGTAACATTTAACACAGGTATAATAATAAAATTCAAAATTGAGACTACAGACCACAGTTTTTGAATACGAATTGATTTATTTTATTGGCCCCTTACAGATATTGTTACTGGTAAAACGGTTATTGATTATCTGCTATTTATTGTGTTGAGAAAAAAAGACATGTTTATATAATATGATTAATATTCGTGGCTTGCACATAATTAAAAGTAAATTTTATTTTTAAATTACCGACTAAATGAGCAATATTTAATGTGCTTAAATAAACTATTTGAAATTAGCCATTGCAATAAATGTAATATTACAGTGTAATGTTAAAAACCAGAATTCTCAGTTATTATTCTGGAGTTATAAAATTCATTAGGCACAGATATGAGAAGTGCAAGTTTCCTCTTTTCCGAGAGGATAATTTATAACACAAAATATCATGTGCTAACACAGCAACCATGTGTTGAGGCATATGCGGCATAGTAAGCACTGTTTACATTTTATAACGTTTAATCGGGTCAGGGATAGTTTATAAAAATATATAACCCTAAGACACCGGATAGAACAGTCGAGAGGGGTAAAATCCAGGGTTTGAAAGGGAGAGGTAGTTTCCAAGTTCAGCTCAGAACCGAATTAATGTGAAACCAAAAGCCGAAGCAAATAATACAGCACCGATGATCAACGGATCAACGCATGCTTTCATCATCGCAGAACTCGGAAACAAAAGGGAATAAAGGGAAGGCGTCAGCATTTGCTTTAGGATGACTGTTCCACTACCTAAACGTCCCCTAATACGACAGTTGTTAGTTTTCAACTCGAATTGAAGCTCGAAAACGAGGAACGCTGGAGCCAACTTACGACAAGCGACCCAGCGGCCAAAAAAGAGAAATGATAACTAAATAAATCTAAATGCGAACACTAGTTCACTCAAATTCGCGCCTAGCTCGACTCGAGCTCGAAACTAAGGAACGCTGGTGCCAACGTACGTCAAGCGACACCAGCGGCCTCGAAAAGAAACGATAAACTAAATAAAAACTAAATGTAAACACTAGCTCGCTCGAAATCGCGCCTAGCTCGCCTAGAGCTCGAAAACTAAGGAACGCTGGTGCCAACGTACGTCAAGCGACCCAGCGGCCTCGAACAGAAACGATAAACTAAATAAAAACTAAATGTAAACACTAGCTCACTCGAAATCGTGCCTAGCTCGCCTAGAGCTCGAAACTAAGGAACGCTGGTGCCAACGTACGTCAAGCGACCCAGCGGCCTCGAAAAGAAACGATAAACTAAATAAAAGCTTAACTAAATTACGTCTTGCCCGATGCTAAGGAACGCTGGTGCCAACGTACGTCAAGCGACCCAGCGGCCTCGAAAAGATACGATAAACTAAAGAAAAACTAAATGTACACACGAGCTCGCTCGGAATCGCGCCTAGCTCACCTAGAGCTCGAAGCTAAGGAACGCCGGTGCCAACGTACGTCAAGCAACCCAGTGGCCTCGAAAAGAAAGAAACGATAAACTAAGTCAAACTAAACTAAATTACGCATAGCCCGAAGTTCAGGAACACTGGTGCCAACGTACGTCAAGCAACCCAGTGGCCTCGAAAAGAAACGATAAACTAAATTAAACTACGTTCAATCCTAGTCCGAAATTCAGGAACGCTGGTGCCAACGTACGTACGTCAAGCGACCCAGCGACCTTGAAAAGAAACGATAATTAAGTAAAACTAAATTAGATTACTCTTAGGCTGAAGCTCAGGAGCGCTGGTGCCAACGTACGTACGTCAAGCGACCCAGCGGCCTCGAAAAGAAACGATAAATTAAGTAAAGCTTAATTCAAAACTCTTCTTTACTAGTAATGGGATCTAATCCTATTCGTACTGATCTATTTTCTTGCTACACTTTATATCTATAATTATATTCTGTTAGCAGCTTAAGTACGTAATGTCATGTACTTATCCTATCGTTAGTGACTGGGCAAGTTCAGGTAAAAAGCGTTGTTTTGGCAGGTAAATAAGTACCTACTTACTTGCACCTTATCGTGGCGTGTGTGGGGGCGGCGACTCGGACTCGACGACTTCGACTGCTAGACACCGACCGAAAGACAGCGACCGAGAGACAGCGACCGAGGAGAGCGAGGAAGCCAGGCACAGCGTACTTACGTACTGTAGTACTGGAGTTGTCCGCTGTAAGGCGCTTTTCAGCCCTTTCAGAACTCCGGCGGATGTATCCTGAAAACTCCGCGTCTTACCCGGTCGAGCCGAACCCCACCAGCTGACGTCTCCCGCGATGGTGTTGAGCTACTAGAGTATAATAGTAGGTGGAAGAAATAAAAATCATAACATGTCATTAACTAAAAAAATATTCTCCTCTCAACAAAAATGCCTTATTTAAACCCCCCGTAAAAATGACATGGTACAATTTGCATGATAAGTGAAACTTTGCTATATTCCGAGAGTAGTAAAAATAATAAATTATCTAACATAGCAACTATGTGCTGTGGCACACGAGCCAAAGCAAGCACTGTTTACACTAAACCGATAAGGGCTATTGAGCTATATTCAGAGAGTTTAGTGCATACCATAGATTATCAAACACTGCAACCTTGTGCTAAGGCATACAGGAAAAAAGCAAACATTGCTCAAAATTTCATGAGATTCTGATTGAAAATAGTTTAAAACTAATTTTGAAGACCAGTTCGTATTAAAGGTTAACACTTTTGTAAACCGGAGTGGCAAACGTGGTTTGCTTTGTTTCATCGTTATACCTTGTAATAATGCATTTAACGTCGTTATTGTTTTTTATAATCCATGGCCTAATAAAATTGACCTGCATGAGGAATGTACAGTATTGAGTATTGGCATTTTGATGAGACAGGTGTAAATCAACGCCTCTCTATGCGAGTTACATTACTTGTTAAAAAAATGAATGAATTAAATATTTTTACATTTGCAAATGCAAATGTTTTTTATATATCAAACATGATATACAATGTTTATAAGTTACAACAGTGCGTAAGTAGCAACAAAATAGATTTGATGGTCCATAGTTTTTCAAAATAGTATATTATACTCTAAAATCATTAACCTGGAAAATATTTAATTTTTAATTATTTTAAATGCTTGACCTCAAACTACACGCTACTGACCTCCAACATCCGCCTTTTCTCTAGAATTGTCATTTTTTATAAATATTGAATGACTTTTTTACCTACGTTTTACATGCAACGAGGAAAAATTTCGAAGTAATCATTGTTTCATGTAGTTTCTAAATAATCACTGTTTGGTGTAGTTACAGACAACCTTTCTGTATAGTAACATGAAGATTATAATTATGTTATTTTATTTGTATGTTGGAACCATTGAATATTAATCGTTTGTTACACAATGTGAATTTTGTTTTCAGCTGCATCCAGAGTACGAAATACAAACAATGAAACTAGTACATCACGTGTTACTTCCAAAGATAACTTTGCTCCATATGAAATTTTGGGTAAGAATGATTTTCACATTAATTTGTATTTATATAGAGACTTAAATTTTAATAATGATAGGGTACATGGAAATGTATTTATTATACAAGAACAGTCTCGATTTGAAACCAGTATAAAGAAGGTCATGTTCTTGAAGGGGTACGAATTTTTACATGCGTCTTTCAACTTACGCTTAGGTACATGAGAGACTCACAATGTTGCATGCACTCTCTCATGTACTCCTCAAAACTGGCAATAGATATCTTGCTAAGGTTTCTTTATAGCATTTTTATCTTTTAGTATTTTATTTAATTTTTCTTAAACGTTTATTTGTTTTTTTTTACCGTTCATACGATAATATTACCGTTCTATTCCCCTTTTACATTTATACATGTTTAGTTATACCAGAACTTCATTATATGCATTTTATTCTCATTACAGGTACAATAATAATTTTAAAAATATAAAAATGTTTAATAAAATATTTATGCATTTTGTATTACACTACACAATTTTTGAAACCTAACTCTACATTTATTGTTTGGTTTTTCGTACGAATATACGAATTGTACGAATATACAATTGTACGTTTTTGTTGGAAAAAATCTATTAATGAATTATGAATATCTATTATGAATAATAAATGTGATTTTAGAATCATTAAGAATCATTAACGCTTTTTCATTCTTCTTTCGTTTTATATCAGCATATAGTGCTATGGAATACAATGTGGCCAAAGTTTCGTTGAGTGAGTGTGTTTATAGATTCCAATTTTAAACACATGATGGTAAAACCCATAACTCTGTATTACAACAATAATATGAAATATTTGCATATTCAAAAAAAGCGTTATTTATTCATTTGTTAAGTGTTTAAAGTGTAATGCAACAATACGTGATTTAATAGTGATCAAATAATTTGAAATTTGTAAAAACGAGTTACAAAGAATAATAACTGTTGTTTTTGTATGGATTAGTTTAGACTATGATTTTATACAAAAAGCAATATTGACATAAATTTTATAACATTAACATATAGGAAATTGACAAATTACCGTAGTTTTAAAAATAATATTTTGTTACGTTCGTAATTTTTGTACTTATTTTAGCATATCGCTTCTGCTGTATCAACACAACATGAACTAACAAATACAAACCGCAGAAGTGTTTGTTTGTTGTATTATAAATTTGTATTTTGTTGAACATACAAGTACAAACCAACAATATCTTGTAATTTTTTATAATAATAAGCTCGCAGTTCCTATGTCTTGTGTCTGTCTATCTTTTTTCGTATATACCCTTGAATCTGTTGCACATGTGTCCGATTGTTCGCTTGTCAGCGTTAAACAGATATAGGTTAATTTATTTTTGTGTCATGTAATTTGTATATATGAATGAATATGTCATTTTAAGAATATGTGTATGTTTGTATCTGAAAATGTTTTAAATACGATGAAGGGTGGCTTAGAATATTTGACTGGCCAGATTCGATAAAATGGTAAAAGCCCAAAACTTCTTAGTGTATTATATATTCATAGTTGATATTTATAACTAAAGAGGGTTATAAGCCACATTATAACGTAGCGGTCTAAACAGAATAGGAAGAGCAGGCTTATTGTTTTAGATTGGAAAATTATTCCTTCTCTTCTTTATAGAGTGTTCTTTATATTATTTATATGTTGAAAAAGAAAAATGTAATTCCAGTCTGATAAATTTAAAACTGGTCTTCTGATGTGAACTAAATTATTTAGTTGATATTAAGTCTGTAAAAATATTTAATTAATAAACTATTTCTCATCATTATTTATAAAGGAATACATTTAACATTCTAAACCTGCAATCAATATCAAGTTTTGGTACTAAATTTTATTTTGAATCTAATCTCGTTAGTATCTCTCTAGTTCGTTTTATCTCTAATAAAATGGCTACAATTTTATTCATATGCACAGTGTAAATTCCTATTTCTTAGTAAAAATTAATACAGGTATCATAATAAAATTCGGAATCGACAAAACAGATTACAATTTTGGAATCGGAATTAACTGTTCTTTTTGGCCCTTTACAGCAATACTGGTAAAACCGTTATTGGTTATCTGCTATTGAGGGTGTTGAGACAAGTTCTCTTTTAATCGCAAGTGAATTATACAATTGACATTTAAAACTAAACATATTTATATAAATTAATTAATACAGTATTAGCCATAAAAACAGTACTAAACTGAATGAGCTGAAGTGCCTTCTCGATCAGTTGATTCAATTGTAGATTATTGCCACTGCTTCGTGTTCATTACGTCTTTCTTATTTGAGGTTAGTTTTTGTTAAAATGGTGCTAACAACGGTAGAGAAAGTTTTTATCGTAGAGCATTATTTTTGCTCATCCGGAATTGGAAGTGTGGGTGGGCCAAGCTTGTCGTACATTGAATTACGTTTTCAGGACTATTTCCACAAAAACCCGCCTAGTAATGCTGTGATTCTTAGTGTTGAAACATTCCGATGAACAGGCAGTATTTTGACACAGTGAAAGGGCTTTTTAGGTCACCCAACTACTGTCTGTACAAATGAAAACCACGGAAAAGTATTGCAGCAAGTGTTACAGTCACCGAAAAGAAGCCTAATGCGAGCTTCTCTTAAACTGAATATTAGCAATAGCCTACGTCAATGCGAAGAATGTTCAAAACCATTAGTTCAACAACATTGCATTCCTCCAACAAACCTTTGGCAACCATTTCATCTCCCTTAGAACAAACTTTTCCTTACACAGCCTACTTCCCCGATCTTATATCAACGGGCGCCTCCATCTGGGGAATGTTCCCACCATCTACCATCGTTCGACTCAAAGAAAAAATAACCATATGTGAAAATGGAACAAACCCCTCTTCATAAAAATTATCAAAAACCTACAAGGACGGTTGCGAGTGTTGCCTCAAACTGAATAAGGGTTTATATTGAACATGTTTACCAGAATTTAGCCGATTTTGCTTCCTTTGAGTTGTATTTATTGGTAAAAATCCATATGTAATGCTACTGTGTTTACCGCAATAAATATATTACCCCCCCCCCCCACTTCAGTACCATTTATTTTGGCTAATACTGTATTTGTGTCTTGCATATAATTCAAAGTAAACTCTATTTTTTAAATTATCTATAGTTCGACTAAATCAACAGTATTTAATGCGCTTAAGAATAAATAAATGTAAGTACTGTCCAGCTTTTCTGCTCAACTGGTAGTTTTCTTCATCACTTTTTAGGTAATAAAATATGTTTTGTATAAAATTTCAGATCCTCGATTAAAATTGAAAAGATCAAGCCAAAACAATTATCAAGAACAAAATTCGTTTTCTTCATGTAAGTATTAGTATTATTTAATGTTGATAATTATTAAAATTATAACACTATTAGGACTTAGTTGAAGTATTTGACAATATTGTAATAATTTGCCAAATATTATTTGCCAAGTATATATTAATAAAAAAACTATTCGACATTAGCCACTGCAATAAATGTCATATGGGGGGCGTAACATGTAACGTTTAAAAACCAGAAATTTCAGTTATTACGAAGAAGATAGTACATAACATAAAATATATAACAAACAGCAACCATGTGCTGAGGCATAAGCGGCATAGTACGCACTGTTTTACATTTATCTGTTAAAGTAAGACTTTTCTATGTTCCTAGATTAGTAAAAAATATTACCTTATGTAACATAGCCAACTATGTGGTGTGGCACACGAAGCTAAGCAAAAGCACAGTTTACACTAAACTGAGAAGTGCTATTGAGCTATATATTCCGAGAGTTTAGTGCATACCATACATTATCAAACACTGCAAACTTGTGCTAAGGCATACAAAGCTAAGCAAGCACAGTTTACACTAAACTGAGAAGTGCTATTGAGCTATATTCCGAGAGGTTAGTGCATACCGTAACATTATCAAACACTGCAAACTTGTGCTAAGGCATACAAAGCTAAGCAAGCACAGTTTACACTAAACTGAGAAGTGCTATTGAGCTATATTCCGAGAGGTTAGTGCATACCGTACATTATCAAACACTGTAAACTTGTGCTAAGGCATACAAAAAGCTAAGAAAGCAATGTTTACACTAAACTGAAAAGTGCTATTGAGCTATATTCCGGAGTTTAGTGCATACCATATAATATGAAAACACTGCAAAACTTGTGCTATGCATACGAAAAAATTAGATTTGTATTTTGATGAGACAGGTGCAAATAATGGCCTCTCTGTGCGAGTTATATTACGTGTTAAAAAATATAAATTAATTAAATACTTTTCCAATTATTAATGAAAAGGTTTTTGTACATCAAATATGATATACAATGTTAATAAATTACATCAGTAAACCTATATCAGTAGCGAAATAAAGATTTGAATCATCTATTGTGTTTCAAAATAGCTATATTATACTCTGAAAACTTATTCCCTGGAAAATACTGAATTTATAAATTATTTTTAATGTTAGAACTTGTACTTACGTTTCTACAAGCATAACTAGGACAAATTTCTAAGTAATAACAGTTTCATGTAGTTAAAAACAACCCTTTCTGTAATTTAACATGAAGAATTATGAATGTTGGTATTTTATATGTCTGTTAGGAACATTGAATATTAAGTGCTTGTTAAATATGTGTGAAATTTCTTTCAGCTGTATCCATAGTACGAAATACAAACAATGAAACTAGTACACCACGTTTTTACTTTCAAAAATAACTATGCTCCACATGAGATGTTAGGTAAGAATTGTTTTTTCACACTTGATTTTGTATTAATATATAGAATTAAATTTTAATGGTGATACGGTACATGGAAATGTATTTATTATATAAAAAACAGGCTCGATTTAACCAGTTTAAAGAAGATTGTATTCTTGGGAGGGGTACGCATTTTTACATGCGTCTTTCTACATACGCTTAGGTACATGAGAGACTCCACAATGTTGCATGCACTCTCTCATGTACTCCCCAAGACTGGCAAGGGGACATTTTGCTACCGTTCCTTTCTAGAAACAACTCTTGTCTTTTAGTATTTTACTTAATTATTGTTGATTGTTTATTTTTTTACGATTATGTGACTCCATTCATACGCACATCAATATCTCATACACCGTTTGGAATATATCAAGGTGTATCAGCATTTAGTTTACACCCTGTATACAGCTTTAGATTACAGATTAAACTCGATGGATTAAAAAGCTAATAAATATTCCTGTGAAAATTTTGTGTTAGTTATATGCATTTCGGTTATGTGATACGCATTAAGGTACAGTTTTAAATAGGTACTATTCTCTTTTTCATTTACTATAAGTATGATACGACAACTTCATTTAGGCACTATGCATTTACACTATACAATAAGATCGTAAAATACACAATACAATTTTAGAAACCTAACTCTAAACTTAATAAACTTTAAATTTATTGTTCGGTTTTTATAATAATCAATGATTGTCTTTGAACAAAATCTACGACAATAAATCTTATTCCTCTTATTTTCATTAATGATGTTTTATTCTTCTTTCGTTTTATCTCATCATATAATGCAATGGATCACAATATGGTCAAAGTTTTGTTGCGAGAGTGTGGTTAATTATTTAAATTTGTTAAATCTAATGGCAAAAAAAAAATCCCATAACTATATATTAATATTACATCAAAGATGGAATATTTGCAATATTCAAGCAAGCGCTATTTAATCATTTTTTTCAAGTGTATAGTGTGATTTAACACTACGTGTTTTAATGGTGATGAAGTTAGTTAAAAAACACGAGTAACAAATAAAAATAACTGTTTTAATTTGCTGTGGTTTAGTTTCAGTTCAAAAAAAGTAATTATTATACACTCAAACGTACTATAGGACGTACTTTTTTGTATGATATTACCAAATTATACCCTACGTTCTAAAAATTAATATTTTGCTTGCGTTCATTAATTTAGGTACTTAATTTAATATATCGCCTCTGCTGCACTTGATATTGGAAACGATATTATTTCTTCTTTTAGAATGTTCTTTATATTATTGATATGATTATGAAGAGATATGCAATTCGTGTCTGATAAATGTAAACCAGGTCTTCTGATATTAACTAAATTCTTTAGTTAATATTAAGTATTTAGTCAATATCAATATTTTATTAGTACTAAACTATTTCTCCTTATTATTTATACAGGAATGTATATAAAATTATAAATTTGGGATCAATTATCCATGTAGTGGTATTTACATTTTTTTTAGAATGTAATCTCGTTAGTATCTACGGATCCATAATAATATTTATTACATCTTCGTACGAAGGTGGGATGGTATTCTTATTTCCTTAGTAACAATTAACACGGGGTATAATAATAAATTCGGAATCGAGAATACATACCACAGTTTTAGAATTGGAATTGATTTTTATTTTGGGCCCTTTACAGCAGTTGTTGCTTGTAAAACCGTTATTTGATTATCTGCTATTTAGTGTGTTGAGACAATTTCTCTTTAACAAATGAGTTACAAAATTGACATTTTAGAAGCTAAACATGTTTATACAATTTGATTAATACTTGTTGTCTTCTGCATATAATTAAAATTAAAATTATATTTTTATTTACATACAATTGGACTAAAATACGCTATATATATATATAAAATATGCTTAACGATGAATAAATGTTACTACAGATTAAATCTCTGCTCAACTCGGTAGTTTTCTTCATCTCTTTGAAATATTAAATTATGTTTTGGTTTAAAATTTCAGATTAAAAATTGAAATAATATGCCTAAAAAAACTACCATGAACGAAATTCGTTTTCTTCAAGTAAGTATTAGTATTATTTAACGTTAAAAATTGTTTAGGTTATAAAACGATTAAGACTGAAGTATTTCACTATTATGGAAAAATATGGCAGTACATAGTATATAAAATATTTGAAATTAGCCAATGCAATAAATATCATATTACAGTATAATGTTAAAAACCAGAAATTTCAGTTATGATTAGGGAGTTATCAAATACATTCGGTACATGTATGAGAAGTGCTAGTTTCCTCTTTTTTGAGACGATAGTACATAACATAAAACATCTAACATAGCAACCATTTGCCGAGGCATAAGCGGCATATTAAGCACTTTTTACATTTGGATGTTAAGTAAAATGTTGCTATGTTCCGAGAGTAGTAAAAATATTACATTATCTAACATAGCAGCTATGTGCTAAGGCACACGAGGCAAAGCAAGCACTGTTTACACTAAACTGAGAAGTTCAATTCTGCTCTATTCCGAGAGGATAATGAATATCACACCGGATCTAACCCTTCTACCATGTGCAGAGGCGTGTGAGGCAAAGCAAGCACTGTTTACACTAAACTGAGAAGTTCAATTCTGCTCTATTCCGAGAGGATAATGAATATCATACCGGATCTAACCCTTCTACCATGTGCAAAGGCATAGGAGGCAAAGCAAGCACTGTTGACACTAAACTGAGAAGTTCAATTCTGCTCTATTCCGAGAGGATAATGAATATCATACCTAATCTAACACTTCTACCATGTGCAAAGGCATAGGAGGCAAAGCAAGCACTGTTTACACTAAACTGAGAAGGGCAACTGTACTATATTCCGATAGTGGATAGAGGATAGAGAATACCATACATTATCTAACACTGCAACCTTTTGCTAAGGCATACGAGAAAAAGCAAACACTTTTGACAATTTCATGAGGTTCAGATTGAATATAGTTGAAAACTGTGCTTGAAAACCAGTTCGTATTAAAGGTTAACATTAACCATTTTGCAAACAGGAGTGGCAAATGTGGTTGGATTTGCTTAATTTTGTTAACTTGCAATAATGTATTTAACTTCATGATTGATTTTGCCGTATCATGGCCTAATGAAGTTGACAATGTAATGGTTAGTGTTGCGTACATTAGAATTTTGATGAAACAGGTGCAAATCAACTTATATCTGTGCAAGTTATATTACGTGTTTATAAAATATGAATTAATTAGATATTTTTACATTTACAATGCAAGTGTTTTAAAACATCAAATGTGATATACAATGTTTATAAATTACAGCAGTGCGTAAGTAGCAACAAAATATATTTGATAGTCCATAGTTTTTCAAAATAGCATATTATACTCTAAAGCCTACACCCTGGATAACACTGAAGTTTTAATTATTTTAAATGCTTGAACTCAAATTGCACCGCTACTGATCTCCAAATGCTAAACATTTATTGCAACATTTTAAGTTTTTTTATTAAGTAAGTTATTTGTCCGCTTTCCTTTCTACAATTAGCCCTTTGATAAGTATTGCATGATTTTATACCTACGTTTTTACATGCATCAAGGAAAAGCTTCTAAGTAATCATTGTTTCATGTAGTTACAGACAATCATTTACTTGTTTTTTTTTGGATCATTGAATATTAATCGCTTGTTATAGAATGTAAAATTTGTTTTTAGCTTTATCCAGAGTAATAAATACAACCAATGAAACTAGTAGATCACGTGTTCATTTCAAAGATAATTATGTTGCTCATAAATGTCAGGTAAGAGTTTTGTTAAACACCTATTTATATTAGTATATAGACTTAAATTTTAATTGTGATAGGGTACATGAAAATGTATTTATTACATAAGGATAGGTTTGATTTAAAACCAGGTTAATTAAGGTTGTGTAATGACCTGTTCTTGAGGAGGTTCGCATTTTTTCATGCGTAACTTACGCTTAGCTATATTGCAGAGAGACTTACGATGTTGCATGCAATCTCGCATGTACTCCCCAAGACTGGGGAACATTTTGCTATAGTTTCTTTCTAGTACTCAATTAAACGAACAGTTGGCTGTTACGGTGAATTAACAAAACTTGCTTAGTTTCATATATGTTAAAATTACTGAGTAAACTTCAAAAGTCTGCATGGATAATTGGATCATAGTGGCTAGGCATACAGAGCAGTCTTCAAATCAGTTATTGCCAGATGCAAGACATAGAGATCGGGCTTATTGCCCTTGCATGTATAGAGGTTGCAAAGTTGCATAGAATCGCATGTTAGTATATTATGGAATTATATGTAAATATATATATATATATATGTGTACATATATATTTATTTATTAAATTATTTGTATACATGTTTTAAAAAAATTTATGGGACAGGAAGGATTCGGTGATAACAAAGTACAAAATTAGATTTGCCAAGCAGTGAAAAGTTGACTGTAGTTTGTCTAATTCTCCAGAATTAACGAAACTTTTGACTTGGAGGGCGTTTTGTGGCTTAACCGTTAGAGATACAAGAAAATGTGATTGGATCTTTGTTGCAAGAAATTTAATTTTGTCGATTTCAAACTTTTAGAGGGTTTTTGTCGTTTCATTTTTGACATCACGAAAGGGGGTGCTAAATCAGCCATGCCCTGAATAAGCACCCCCTTTGAGTAGAGGAGGTCCTAATTCAGACCGTGTCCATGTGCTGATTAAGCAACCCATTTGAATCACCGCCAATACCTTATTGATTTAAATAAAAAAACACCTCCTACTGAATAAAACTGTAACCATATTGCGATTTGTCAATGGTATATTTATTGTATTGCTATTTGAGTTCATATTGATATCAGAGTGGGTGTCTCTGTAATGTAAAAAAAATTAGTGCAATCTGGGTGAAGATTCTCGTTGCCTCATCAGATGCACTTAAGAGAAAGGCGAACTGGAGCTAAATTCAACATTTACATCGAATCAGGCCTTCCCACCATAGCTGCTTTATGTGTAAAGGGTTAAAGTCTTCAAAGTTCATTTTTTTCGGAGAATATATTTGAAACATTAAAAAAAAGATATAATAAAATTCACATCTTAAAATAGTTTTATCACATACAATATAACACTATATTAAAACTTCCTCTTTTAAAAGTACCTAAATTAGTAAATGAAAATTAAATTTAACAATTAACTTCGCTCTTTAACTATACTATAGAAAGTGACATTAAACAATTTTTGCAAGGATAACGCCGCACCTGACACTGCGTAAAAGCAACAAGTTAGCTGTTGTGAAGAATACTGTAGGCGGTTAGGCAGCAGCGGGATCACAATAATCAGTTAACATATATATTCCAGATCTTATCCTGTAAGTAATTAGTGATAATCTGAAACTCTCAAAGGTGTTAAATAGAAACCGTAGGACCATCATCCCAAAAGCACCCAGACACCTCTTTGGGGGTTTCTAGCTCTGTCAAAAAATTAAAAACCGAATCTATTCCATTTCATAATCTCATACCTTCATGTCGTAACGAGACATCGTAACACATTCGTATTAATTTCAATCTGAAACTGATAACGTGTGATTTAATAAATTGGGTTGAAGTGACTAACATAGCCGCTTGTTGAATGCTTCCGAAACGTAACAGGTCAAGATTGTATCTACTTAGTAAATAAATATTACTTTTGGCATATATTGATTGCTAAATCCCAATCTGGAACGGAAAAGGCCGTTTCCATCATTCAAAATCTACCAGTAGCAGATGTGCTATACACTCAGAAAAATGCAAACCATAAATGACAAATTATCATCGTTATTACCATTAAAAAATCTTAAAAAGGTTTTTAGAAGTTAAAAAAAACCTAGATTAGTCTAAAAAAAAGGTCGTTAAAAGGTACTCTTAGTATTTCTAAAAATTAAGGTTCATGACTCCTAAATCATGCACCCCGAGAGTGGTTTTAGGCTAGAATAAACCTTCTTGTAACATAATGTTTTATTGGAGGTAAATAGTTATCCGTAATATGTTCAAAAATAGTGTTTTGCAATATCCATTATCACTTAATAGTCAAGAGCTTACGTCATTTACTATGTTTGTCAAATATAAATTCTAACGAGTTCCTTTTGGTTTACATGTTGGTAGTGCTGTACTATTCGCCTATCTGAACAAAGCCCTGGGTAATATAAAATTTTAATATGTAATGGTTTTTTAACTCACAACTTTAGTGTACAGTACATCAAATATTTAATGCTCTGTATTTATGTATACATGTACTGATACGGTCGATATAAGTACCATTTAGTACATAAAATAGATGGGTTGTATAGATTAAGCAAACATGGCCTAAGAATTATCCGAGAAAGCTGTCTTGTTTTGGAGAAATTTCCCTTTTGGAAAATTTTTATTATAAACAATACCGTTACCAATTTATGCTACCGAAAAAGGTTTTATGAAAATCTTTCTAAATGTATACAAAATTGTGCTTAATTGCATAGTACATCGTTTAAGGAGAAAACTCTAATTTGTTTCCACTAATAAATGTCACAATTCGCTTTAAAGTTACAATAAGAAATTATGTATCCTTGAGAGCTGATTTCTCAAAACAATTTATAGTAATGACATATGCTAGCGGAATAGCCGTAGGTGGTTGTTTCCTACAAGAAAATGACCAAAAATAATTAATGGCGATAGAGTTAAGGTATACTATTTACGCGAAAGAAGCATTAAGTGCAATCATTTGAATACAGAAATATCATGGATTTTTAGAAGTTAAAACATTTAAGTTAATCACAGATAACCCAGCTGTATCCTTTATTTTCAACTACAAACGAAAGGTAGGAGACTTTCCCGGTGGATCGAGAGGATTTTGAATTTGCTTTTTGAAGTAGAATGCGTTAGCGGACGAGGATGTTTGAGAGAGACGATGGATCCACGAAACAGCTGTCTGAGCGACCTTGACCGAGTGAACAACCTTGAAATAAGAATAACTTATCGATCGCTGCCTGTAACTCAGACTACTTCCGAGGGTAAAAATGAAAACAACCAAACATCTAATGTAAAGCCTAAAATACAGTTAAACCGTAAGAATAATAGTAATGATAATTTATGGTTATTATAAAGGATTTGCCATTTGCTATTAAGGGATTGGGTGTGGATACTCAGAAAACTGTTCAATGTATAAAAAAATGAAAATAATTTGTGTTATTTTGTTAAAAACAAAGTACTTACGTGCAAAAAGAATGTAAAGAGTAAGAGTATGATACTTTTGCTTAGACACTTAGTCGATTTAGTGTATGACTTTTTTCACAGTTCATTATTCACGTATTCCAAGAACTCAAAGGAAAGTAATTCAGTATTTTACGGAATTGATTTAAATGAGTTAATTAAAGCTCATGTCAAAGAATGTAACAAATTTAAATGAGCAAAGTGTGCTAAAAAAATATAAAGGCAATGTAGTGTCAGTACCTTTTAAGAACAACATAGATTGTTTATTTTTAGATCTTTTAAGCAAATCAGTGAGAACTAAAAACTTCAATTTATTTACTTGAGACCAAGTACTTGAGTTATCATCGAGACTTACTATCAAACAATGTTTAAACTACTTTGTCGAGACAAGATGCTGACGCCGTGGTGTGTGAGTTGACATCAACGTGAAGAGAAGGAAGTAATTTGAAAGTTTTATTAATTGATTAAGTTCGTAGGCAACAGTCAGGAGAACAGTGGAACCCCAAGGTCCACCCTACAAGATATCGTTTTAGTTCATTGTTACTGTTTGCTAAAATCAAGGAAATATAACGGAATTCACTCATTGCAAAGGACTAAAGTTATAAATATTTAAGAGAGTTAAAATCGCCCTGTCTAGAATGTTTTAGAGGGACTACTGTGAACCGGTCGTCACAGCTGTTGTGTCCAGCGACCTTGACCGACATCAGAGTGTTATATCGTGTCGAGAGCCGCCTGCCATTCAGACATCTCCTGAGGGCGATAACCTGAACACACGTCTAATGTAACCCTAAACTACAAACTTCTAGTAAAAACTACAATAAGGATTATTTATTGTTGGTAATACATGATTTGTCATTAGCATACCTAAAAATATACCATCTTGTTTATATGGAAAACCAAAAAAAGTTAATAATTCAAAAATAATACTAATAACGATATAATTATTTGAAATTTCATTCTTTATATAGGTACTCTATTTCATTAAATAGTAAATTCACTATATAAGTACCTAATAAAATGACTAGATTTAATGCTAATTAGAGCGTTATATAACAGAATGTATAAAATACAGAAAAGAGTGTTAAAAATATGCGTATAGTAGTTCTAGAATTAAAGTATACAATGTTTACATTTAAAAATTAAATTATAGCGTTTGTAGTTTAATAAACCACGTACTGCCAATTTAAAAATAAATAAACCCCACAACGTTCAAGGTTTGGTTAATTCTAAACTATTAAACGAAATGAAAATAAAATAAGAGAGTAATTGTTAAATAGATTTTGTATAAAGAAAGGAAAAAATAGTATTTTGTGTGTTTGTAAGAAACTAAACGCTGTATGAATGAACGGCTGAAGTATACAAACACTATTAAAGGGGGGAAAGTTATGTATAGTTTTTTAGTTGTATTATCTATAGTCTATATATTTTCGCAACCTATTCCTCGTTACTAGTTGATATTATTTTTCCCCGGTGTTCTTAGAACTAAACTCTTGGTGTAATAATAACCTAATTTGTACGTTTAGTATAATAGTTTCTTTCTTTAATTTTAAAGCCTACCATCGCCTAACGGGAAGGATCTAACGGGCCTTGTCCGTAAGTAAAATTATCATTTTTCGTTCTATAGATTAGTCCTTTCTTGTGAAAAATCTATTTTAAAAACATTATAAAGTAAATTTGTAAATAGAAATAGAAATAGAAATAGAAATAATTTATTTCCCATTACCATACAACATTCAAATCATATAATACATTGTATATAATTTAACATTTCATCCAGCATCAAGAAATCAACAACAGACGCATACCCCTAGAAACTAATCTAAATAACAATACAAGGATAAATAGATAAATAATCTTAATAGTATAAATAAATAACAATACTTATAACAAAGCAAGATACAATTCTTTTAGGTACTTCAGAACATATTTAGATGCTTAGATACAACAGTCATATTCAGCCATAAATTAAAAAAAAAAACTTTTAATGGTTAGGAAATTTAGGACCTCATAGGTAATACCTGCTTTGAGGTTCCCTCAAAAATTAGTTAATTTCTTTTATCAGTACTTTACTTTTATAACAAATTTTTTAAGTTAGTAATAAACAAAATATAGATTATTCCATAAATTTCCATGTTATTCGTTATTTACTCAATAAAATTTGATTTGATCCCCTTAATGTATAAAAATATGATATGCATAGCAATTCAATATAGTACAGCATAATATAGGAACAATATATGTCTCAATGTATCCTAGAATATATTAGACCCTCAATATCATCCTGCAAGAATAGCCATTTCTTAAGTTCTGTTTTAAATCTCCTACTAGCCTTAATTCTTTTCAAAGGTTCAGGTAATATGTTAAAAATCTTTGGTGCTACATAAAAGTACGTTCTCTGGAAAAAGGTTAAAAACGGTCTTGGAGTTTGCAACAGATTTGGCCTTCTTAGTCTAGATCGATAAGTTCCATCATAACTTAATAGTAAAATTAATTACCTGTGCTGATGTTTTATTTGCTAGATTGGAATGGATATACTGTTTGGTGATGCCTTTCCGTCATGGCTACATGTATTAATTATAAGTTGTCTATATAAATGGCTAATCACGTCAGGATATTTATTCCTGAGTTTGAATACTTCGAATCCTCCTACTATTCTTCAATTCATCGAGTATATTGTATCCTTTTCCCATTGTAATCTGATTTTTTTCTTTCCTTTTGTGACTACAGCTACAATGTCGAGCCAAGAATGCTGATCCCGTAGTATAAGAATGCTGGGTCGACGCCAACATTTAAGGAAAGTCAAAATTCAAAGCTTTATTTTTATAAAATTGTTTAGACAGTTTCATGAATAAGTTCATTCTTACTCTATTAAGGTAGCAACTTGGCCAAATTATATTTTTATTTAAAATGTAAAGTTTTGCATTTATTACTACGATCTCAGACATTTAAGATTTGTTAAGATTCACACCAGTCCCTTTCAAAATATGTTCCTAAGATATAACCTTTATAGGAAACTGTGGAAAGTTATAGTATTTTGTGGTCAGAGAAATTCGTTCTAAAAACAGTATTTTCGTGATTAACGTCTGTAAAATCGTAATTATTTGTCTCTGTCTCTGCCAACAACAGCTTTAGCAAGAGTTAGTATTTCCCCCGTAATCTTATGGAGACTCCTTGGCGGAAAACCAATATGATAGCAATAAGCTCAGGGGATTTTTTTAGTTGTGGCAGATATCGGAGCTTTTTATAAAAGCCGTAATGAGAAATGCCCTCCAGCAACTCAAATTCTCTTAAAGGTGCCCGGAATGTCGGGTATACCTCTCCTGCCAAATTTTCAAGAAATCAAATGTGATTGGTACACAATACCTTTTGCACCGTTAGACTCAGATAGTAGCCCTCGACATTGCAGTGATAGTTGTTTTAGGGAATGCCAAAAAAATAATCATTCCTACCTCTTTGATATCATGAGACAGGATTTCCTTGCTTTATCTGTAGAAGTTTTTTCCTTTCAACTTCTAATAGCCACATCAATACATAAAAGTTCTTGCACAGCCATCAGCTTTACAAGATGTTGTCTTTTGTGGGTTATTTATCTTATAAGTAATGTTATCTTGTTTTACATGAAGTTTTTGTTACAGCTGGAAACCTGTTATCAATGGAGAAACAGAGTATATGGCAGGCTATCTCAGAACTACTATTGCATGGTCCTGCCTCCTACTTCACAGAGTTGCAATACACATAGTTAATATGATCAAAGGGGTTGCGTTATTGGACGGTAGTATTCGTATATGGAGCTACCCAGCAATTGTCAAGGTAGATTCTATTGATGTTTGCAGTGAAACTACTATCTACTAATCGCTATGAGTACTAACAGCGATACTGTGGCAAACCATGTTCTCCGGTTTTAGTGACCGTAAACTACGGTGTGGGATGGTTTGAGCTGGTTTAATTTACCATACAGGGCGAGTTCCAGATGAAGGATCGATAAAGACCTCGAATCATAGCCTTGAATCATAGTAGACTTGAGAAGTTCATAAAAGATGAGTCTGTATTAGGGTCGGGAATTTAGGTGACTATCAATTTGACAATGGACCCAGGTCTTATCTTATGTTATAACCACATGAGAATGTCTGCCATTCCACAGTGCACGTCTTTCAGCTGGAGGGGTCAAAAATGCAACCTGTGTTGGGCAACTGCAATATGGACAATGATTTCTCCTATACCATGAGTGCCGTGAGCACATTGGCCTTTTTTATTATGTGACTTCATGCCATTTCGGGGTGCAGATAAATGAGGAGAGGCAGGCCTGTCCTCTAATTCTAACTGCATCAGTCATAGTGCTCCTTAAAATTATAATTAACCTACATAAACTAGTCCTTGTGTCGTATTTTAAAGTAGCGCGAGAAAAGCTTCAGTGGACTCTGCATCTGGGAGTGAAATCCCAAGAAGTTTATGGCTTGGGTTTTTTCCGGTGTCTATAATTAGAAAGTGACTGTTATTTCTTGGAAATCACTGCCAACAAACCAGCACAGAGTCACGTTCATTGGCATAAAGTTCACGCATGCGCACAAGTTCAGGTTGCACAACGACGAACTCTGAGTTGGCCAGATGCTGATTTATTGAAGCACCTGCATTTCTAAAAATACCGTAACCAAAGTACACATCCACTTGTAACGTATTTGATAGGTTGTAGGCAGTTTATTGCCAAACCAATATCACAATGATGACACGTAATGCGCGTGGAAACTTATTTCGCGGAGTTGAAAAGGTTTTAAATATTTTCAAAGTATATATTATTAATGATTAAGTGACTGACGCAGCATTACATTTACACGAAACGATATCATTATGAACAAAATAATACTTTTTGGATGCAGAAGCTAACCATCATCAGGTTATAGGTCTTCTGAACAGACTCGACGCAATTCGAAGTAGAAAATCGGAAAGCCATGAAACTAAAGCAGAGAATATTGACTTTAGAAAACTAAAGACTTAAAAGTTGAAAATCTCTGAAAAATTAAAAAAAGAAGATAAAGATAACAAAAATAAAATTATTGAACTACTTGAAATTAAAACAACACATTTTTTACTCAAAATTTCACAACATACACACCTCATTAGTTCATTGTAGGCTTAAATAGTAAAAGAGGATAATTTTTAAACACCTGAAAAGACTTTCTAAGAGAACTTAAATAAACAGAAGTATAAAAATTGATACTCAGAATAAATTCTAAAGTCTTTCTTGGATCGTAACACCTTACTCTCTCACAAATGCTAATCATTCCACACACTGGTCTACAATACCTACTGGCAAGCTGAGCAACAAGAGGAAAATAGTAATGCTGGTCAACAGCCAAGCAAAAGGGTTTTATAATCATTCAAAGAATTTTTAAAATGAGTACAACATTTTTATAGCCAACCTGAGACGAAATTTAAACATGTATCTGCTGATAAGAGTAAATGAATTCATAAAACATTTGAATAAAGATTATTTTGGTATTTTCTAGCAGGGGCTAATGAAATAGATTCTGGTGGCATAAATCATGTGGTCATCTCTCTAGCCCTGCAGATACTCCTTTCTTTGAAGCACACTAATATCCTGTTCAATTGTAATTCCTTCCGTTATGACGACTGTTCACTTATCAAAGACATTTACACACAAAAACTTGGCCATATATAAAGCAATTTCAGAATGCGATGGTGAAATGAATCTGATAATCAGGAATATTAATGCGGTCCTCGATAGAAAACATTTCACTAGTCATAGACTTCAATATAAAAAGTATGGTAAGCAAGCGATCAGCAGGGCTATCATAGAAACCATACAAAAGTGGGATAGACAAAATGTGGCAACACTTTGTTCCTTAAAGTATCCACAAACAACTAACAGACGCTATCTGAAAAATAAGGAGATATCAGTGGTCCATCGCACTCTCTAATCGTACATAATGTGTCATCCCACCTTATGGACCAAGGCTCGGGTTATCTGATTAACAAAGTCCACTAGAGATTTTTTTCTCTTAGGACGAGAAACTTATAAATTGCACTTATTCCTGTAAGAACCTCTGCGCTGCTTCCGGAGTGACAGGATATTCAGGATGGGTAAGGTAGGGGCAACAAGAGAGTAGAGGCCACCTCCTATCGAGATCCATGAGGAAGAATTAGGGCACTACATCTCAACATCATGTCTTCCCGGGAGAAGGGGGGGGGGTAGATCTGAACCAAACTCTCCAGTCAAAGTAGGCAGGGGGTGGCACACCCTTGTTGAGGCTAGGAAGAACCTCTGAGGTTAGGGAACAAACCCCATCAACTCCAACAGTGATATCCCACATTAGACTATACCTATCGAATTGCCCATGAACCCCATAATATCGACACTTGCGGTTCGTGATGTGCCATCCATAAGGTTGTCCATATTTAAGTGACACATCGGTTTTTACTGTACCCAGTGGTGGGTTCTGCTGGAAGGTATAAACCAGCCAGAAGTGATCGCTGATGGTTTTTGGACGATATATGAATATGTCTTATGAACTTTTTACAAAATAATTTTCTATGTTAAAAAATGAATACATTGAATGATCGAGGTTGAAAAAAACAATTTTTTAGTCGCATATTTATAAATTAAGTACTTTTATTTTAAAATGGGCTTCGATTGCAGCAGCTCTTGACATTATTTTTACTAGCAAATATTCATTAAAACGGGCTCTGATGATTATAACCGTGTTTATATCATCACTTGTGCCTTTGATATTGGTGATTAGGAACACTACTGTTAAGGCTGCACTTTTGGTTTCTCAAAATTCTTGATCATCGCCTACATCCTCTATGATATATCTGGCCAGTAAAAATTCGTGTTGGTAACGGAAAGTTTCTTTAGCTTAAAATAAATATAAAAAAAAAACAATGAACTAGCGAGTTTGTGGCGCAAATTAATTATAGGTGAAAATGGTATTGATATATCTTTTACTCTTAGTTTCACGATATTTGATGGCAACATGTTGAACTCATTAAACGAGACCACATACAACTAAATATGTTACGTTTGTGGGGCTCGTTCAAAGGACTTTTTATAATACTAGTAAAACAGTTACCTAATTCAATGAGCTTCGAATATGGTTTATCTGTACTGCAACTAGATTAAATGCACTGTGTGACTTCTCCACGTTCGTTATCGACTAACAATAAGAAAATGGCAGGTCTAGTCTGAAGATAATGAAGTAGTAATCCAAAATAAGAGAAAAACTACAGATATAGTTCAGAGATAAAACTTAGTTGGTTGAGGTTGACCGAATCCAGAGTTGGGGAGCTATTTCCGACGGGCAGTACACAGACAAGCGGCATTGAAAACTCCAATTTGTTTTCAAAAATAATTGGCATTAATAAATAATATATATATATATATATATATATATATATATATATATATATATATATATATAATTTCAATAAACATTTAATCACAATAAGTACTTGCTCCGCCGGGAATCGAACCCGGAACTCTCACTTCCGGATGATTGATCTTATATTTATATAATCATAATAAGATATAAAGGTATTTTATTTTTTCGACATACTAAAATTATAAAATTCTTGTGAGTTAAAAAACAATAGAGCGGAATTCCTTTTTCGAATTTTGTCAAAGCACATCTGTACAAATATTAGAAGATGGCTTAAACATTCATGATTTTCTTTACCGATACTAGAATTGGAATGCCTATTGGATGGTAAAGTTTCGTTGAACATATTATGTATAATAGTGTCGTAGTTATTATCTGTCTGGGGGAGGATGAGTGACATGAGATACATGTGCGTGGAGTATAGCCAGAGGGCATGGGATATACTTTATACATTTTCTACTGATAAGGGACAAGATGTGACACCAAATTAATTATTATTAAAAACAAAATTATATTTCTTTCACAATTAGCAATTTTTACTCTTTAAATATAAAACTGAATATTATCTTAAATTAAACATTGATTTGGGGATTTTTGTTATTCCTCATTAAAATTAAATACTCATATTAACACGTTTTAAACGTTTCTTCTGAAATCAACCCGGTAAAATGATTTACTTCGCGCAATACATAACAAAAACAAAATTTCCGACACCAACATTTTTTTTATTTTGTTCTTCAAACTTTTGAAAGACTTACACGCAATTTTTGGATCATTTGACCTCGTATCCTGGCCCATATCTATTCATCACTGTCATTATTAGCTGAAATTGTTATTTCTTCTATAATTTTCGTTAAATTTCCATTAT
Organism: Homalodisca vitripennis; assembly: GCF_021130785.1. Lineage (NCBI taxonomy): Eukaryota > Metazoa > Arthropoda > Insecta > Hemiptera > Cicadellidae > Homalodisca > Homalodisca vitripennis. The sequence continues at coordinate 42,683 of NW_025778668.1, forward strand.
GTCTTTTCTTTTTGTCCTATTTTTCTCTTCAATTTGGATTTATACTAGTGTGCTGGTGAGAATTCGATTCTTATAAGGTGTTCGACCATTTCCATGTGTTCTCAGTAGTAGTTTTACAACCTGAAGGTGTTGGTTGTTTTCAAGAGCCAAACCTAAAAATTTAGGTATTGAAGACCTCTGAGTTTGGTATTAATAGAAGACAAGGTAGATTGATTACTGTAGGCCTGTCCTCAGTGATTTGTTGATATAGTTAGATGTTGATGATCTATGACATAGATTCCTAGAAAATCATCATCAGTAAATAAGTATGAATTAAATGGATACATTTCTGTTTTAAGGAAGCCTTTTATAAAATATTATTCTTTTCAGCTTTCGGGAAAGTTTTCCCTACTAATTTAGAAAGATCGCATGTCGTAATTAATGGGCTTTCCAGGGTTGTTTACTTTGAATTCATCTGATTGATAGAATTTTGGTTAAATACTGATTAACCATTTAACCGTACCCTCCGTTTAGTACTGATATCTGAAAGGGGTTGTTTTATGTGGTACCAGACTGATGTGAGTAAATTTCATTGACTGGATAGCTTGTATTGAACGGAGTGAGTTATTTGTGCGGAGCATAATAGCTATTGAGTTCAGTGTTAATTAAATTTGTAGTTGTCTAGCAAAAACAATGAAAAATTTTGTTACTCAATATGTAATGTGTCCTGTAACATAACCTCAATATTATGTAAAGCTAATATCATAATTACAACATCAGTTCTCTGAGTGGAGTGAATTATATACGGCAAACTACCCAACCCACTCGGTCGTGGATGAGTGGATAGTGTGCGGGACTGACGCTGATAATTTTGCAGTGACCCGAGATCGGTTTCTGTAACAGCACTGATAAGTTTTGACAATCCTTTGAATGTCTTATTTTATGGTCTGCACGTCGAAGACTGTCTGTAGAAGATATTGGATATAGTTAGCCGCTCTACCGCTAGATGGCTGCACTGTGTGGACGTGGTCTGCGCTTAGTGCTGAGTAACAGCAATATCTAACCTTCAACGTGTTGTAGATACAGTGTTCTTTTTTATGAGGACGTTTGCTTATTACAGTTATCACTCGATGTTCAGGACTTGGTTGCAAGTATTAGTTTCGAAATAATTAATCACAATTCAAACTATTGTGATAAACACACAGCTTCTTTGATCAGCAACATTACATATATTATAAATATAGTAGAATCACAGGAAAAACTAATCGATCTAAAAGATAACGATTTGGATTCTTCTCATCTTTAAATCGCTGAGCATTCAGTCTGATTGGAGATTAAGAGAAATCATAGAAAACGGGGAACTTGACCAGCGCCTCACCGAGTAAGATGCGGCTGAAGAAGCAAAAATTGTACTAATTAAGACTATAACTGGCCTAAAAACTAACCTTAAAACTACTAAATCTGAAAACAATACCTAAATAATTCTCTAGTTCAGCATGAATTTTTTTAAAGAAAATGAAATAATCCACTTAATGTTCAGTGCCTGGAAATCCTGTTTACTACCGCTATACATGCTTAAAACACATTTTATCATCGACTACACGGCGCATGCTCTCTTAAACAGACATTATTATTGTAGAAACAGTTTGGAAAATGTAGCATTGTTACCACTAAGTAATAGCTCAAATAGCATTTTTAAATAATGTTATAAGACATTAGTGTATACAATTCAGGACTATAGCAACGATAGAACACAGTATTCAAGATATATATATATATATATATATATATATATATATATATATATATATATATATATATAATTCTGTGTTTCATTTTGTTTTGTTATCATAGATTTCGTCATATGTTTTCTATGGCGTTTTGGGAAGCCTTTTTCTCAAGGGAGAGATTTTTTCAGCTCGATATAGTTAGTTCATAAAATATCATTGCGTATCTGAAGAAACATATAACTCTACTAATAGTTTGTTATAAAAATAAGTTGATTACAGGAACCAAATTTCAGGTTGTGTGCATTTTTTCCCATAAACCACGGTATTTTTTTGCGGCCCTTTAAAGCACGTAAATCATTTTACTTGAAATTTTGACTCAACATTTGGTTTTTATGTTATTTAGAATATAAATAAACATTATTATATATAAATTTATTTTTTAATTTTTTGTTATATATTTTATATAGGTGGTTCCACTATGGGACCACTATGCACACTAGCACACTAGACCCATGTTCTTATATAAGCAGGAATTTTTTTCATAAAAAATGCACTGAATAGAATAAAAACATCAATTTATTGAAAAAATATGTACATTTGGATGCATTGTTGCATGATTCAAACTTTTTTTCTTGTACTAGGCAGAATGGTATTTCAGAAAGCAGTTTCTTTCTTGAGTCAAAACACAACGCAAACATCACACGCTTTACAACCCCAAAAAGAACGATGAGGATTCTCCTTTGTGCTGCAGTTGGCGCATCTTCTCTTACTCATATGTATAGGTAGGTGCACATTTCCACTGCTTCTGATTTCTGTGAAATATTTTTCTTGAAACTGGACATGGTATTTTTCTTCTTTCTCCCGCTTCCATTTCTAGTCTTGTCACTGGACATCAAGCTTTGTGATAAGTTGATCCTGAACTGTTTTCAGAGATAAAGTGGCTCCTTCACTTTGCTGCGAAAAACATTATGTATGAATTTACAATACACACATCCAAGAAGTGAAAGAAAATCCTATGCCACCACTTTCTACTTCTTCTGTCTATTTGGTAGCATTTTTTGAGTTGATCGGCCTTGTCAACATACCCCATATGCTTGTTGTAATCACTTACTAATGTAGTGGACGGTACATCTACTTTTGTGCCATTTTTTAATTTTCTTTTGACTGAAGACTTTTCATTCGGATCGTGGTAGTTCGATGCGAAGATAACTGGCTTTTTATCCATCCACTTGACACATACTAGGCCAGCCAGAGTACACCTTACATCACTGTCTCCTCTTCTCATGTTTTGGTCTTTATTGAAAAATTTTGGCAAATTGACGCGATCTTTTCTCACTGTACAACAGGCTTGGATTTTTTGGCTTTGTAAAACCTTCAGCAGATCCATCGAAGAAAAGAAATTATCGAAGTAAACCTTATGATTTTCTCCCACTATTTTTTTCGGTAAGATCTCGTACGACTCTTTCTCCTAGGAGTTTCTCCGCTCTTCCATCCCGTAATCTTCCGGTGTAAATTTGGAATTCACATATAAAGCCAGATTCGTCTGCTCTTTACCCACACTTTATAACCTCTTTTTACTGGTTTTAGAGGCATATTACTGCTTGAGAGTTGAACGCCCCTTGAATCTGATCATTGACTCATCAACAGACTGGAATTCCTTTGGTTGGTATAGCTCTCCAAAAATGTTCTGGAGAGAGTGTCTAAAAAAGGGCGGATTTTGAATAACTTGTCATAGGATGGGTCTTGTCTGTTTGGCATATTGGTATTATCGTTCAGGTGTAAATTAGTCAAAAAACCATCCAAACCTATTGACGGTCATAGCAGAAGAGATGAATGGGTCTCGTATTGCTGGATCTGCCACTCCAGTAGTCCCTATAACTTGGTAAAACGTTTTATGCCCATCAAAATGTTTATCCCTAGAAAAACTTTAACTTCATTATTTGTAGTTGGAACAAAGTTACTACCTCCCTGTTAGCTTTTGGGTGCAGTACAGGTTTGTCTGAAACACAATGCGATTTATTAAATCTTCCGGAAATATATCCATAAAGTAGTCGATGGGTGAGCTTAGATTCTCATGGCTGGGACCAGACGTTTTTCGAAATGTAAAGTCACTATTATTTTTAGTATATTTTTCCCCCCAAATATAGCCAATTTCCTCATGATATCTTAGACATAGCGGTGTATCATTATCATCAAACTGTATGACGTCATCGTCTTGAGGTTCTGTACTAGAGCCAGGATCATCTTGAGGAGGACCAATTGCAACAGGAATCAGTAGGAGGTAGCTCATGCTGGCCCATCTCATCTTCTATGAAAAGAGGTAGATTTGTGATATCAATCAATTCATTATCAGTCTGAGCCTCCAAATATGCAGGGAGTTGTGTGCCATCCTGCTGTAGATAGCGTTCTTCTTCTTCCCATCTATCATCGTCAAGGCCATCGATGGATTCGCCATCTGAAGGTATTTCTTCAAATATTTCGTATATCTGATCGAGTCATTTAGAGTAAAATGATGGATCTGCCATCTGAAAACAATAATAGCGGGTTTCATACTTTGTAAAAATAACTGTAAAATGGTTTCAGGTATAAAAACTAGTTCAAAAATAAGAAAGCTATCGAGTAGTAGACATTGGCCTACAATATATTTTCAAAAATGGCCTATATAATTATGGTCTTCTTGATATGAAAATGCTTATAATAGTCTACGTCTGTCAAAATTTTCAATTATTCAGTAAATTCATAAGTTCTAAGAACATATTAGTTTAGTGAAACTTAAAAAATTAAAATAGAAATAGTGAAAAGTGCAATTTGTAGTTTTAAACCTTTACAAAAATACGTTCTATCAAATTAGCTTTACCATGCATAGTGGTCCCAAGGCGGGACCACACATTTATTTTAGTGCAAGATCAAGATTTTTAGCACTATGACTAAAGCTAATGACTTAGAAGCTATATGAAATAGTAATAAACAATAAAAAACCATGTAAGAGAACTTACCTTGTTTAGATGAAATGTTTTAAATGTAGTTTTACAACACCAAAACATAGGTTAGCGTCTATCTGTCAGTATGGGAGTGAACAACCACGATTGAATGGCTGCTAGCAACAGCTGGTATGAGTTTGAGGACGTAGTTCACATTTTTTCCGATAGATAGAAGCACAAAGCAGACAGTAAAAGTGGTCCCACGGCGGAACCACAGTGCTGCTAGAAACAGAAAATAAACAAAAAGGTGATCCCGTGGTGGGACCCACTATGCTTTAAAGGGTTTACAGTGAATAAAACCCAAGACATTACTTAACAAATGAAACTTCTAGGCTGTGGATGTAGGTGCAGCGATGAAGATAAACCGAAATAAACTGTGAGAAATTAATACTTTCATGCCATCACGCCATTGTGTTAAAAATATTATAATTATTTTAGCTCATTAAACATGTAAGAATAAATAAATACAATCACCAAAAAAGGTGAACAAAGTCCGCTCCTGAGGTGTAGAGGTGTACACACAGTGTACAATAAACAAAGTCCGCTCCTGAGGTGTAGAGGTGTACACACAGTGTACAATAAACAAAGTCCGCTCCTGAGGTGTAGGGGTGTACACACAGTGTACAATAAACAAAGTCCGCTCCTGAGGTGTAGGGGTGTACACACAGTGTACAATAAACAAAGTCCGCTCCTGAAGTGTAGAGGTGTACACACAGTGTACAATAAACAAAGTCCGCTCCTGAGGTGTAGGGGTGTATACACAGTGTACAATAAACAAAGTCCGCTCCTGATGTGTATGGGTGTACACACAGTGTACAATAAACAAAGTCCGCTCCTGAGGTGTAGGGGTGTACACATAGTGTACAATATACAATGTCCGCTCCTGAGGTGTAGGGTGTATACACAGTGTACAATAAACAAAGTCAGCTCCTGATGTGTAGGGGTGTACACATAGTGTACAATAAACAAAGTCCGCTCCTGAGGTGTAGGGGTGTACACATAGTGTACAATATACAATGTCCGCTCCTGAGGTGTAGGGGTGTATACACAGTGTACAATAAACAAAGTCAGCTCCTGATGTGTAGGGGTGTACACACAGTGTACCACGGTGTAAGGAGACACCATGGTCTCCTTACACTATGACAGTGTACAATATACAGAAGTGTTTTTGTTGAGTTGCCTCGTTCGACACCTAGAAGCATCGGTCCACCTGACTAGTAGCGGAACGGCCGGTGTATACATTCTGACCTTGTACGCTAACGTTTCACCGAGAACCTGCGTTTACCTGCAACTTATTCATCGTCATCTGATTCATACTTAAATAACCATCCGTGTTTGATTTGGGCAAATTTAAGATTTTTCAACAAGTAAATAAAGATCGCTACGTTTTTATTAACATTTAAATACAAGCGTGTCAGTACTTTATTTACATTACTTGTTAATTAATAGTATAGTGGTGCGCTAGGGTTTTGGCACAAAAAATGAAACGCTATTTATAAAAATGTTTTTATAATTTTAAAATTTCAATCTAATATAGCTAGTCTATTATATCTGCCATGTACTCGTATAAAAGCTATGAATTTAGACAAAAAAGTTACATTATAAAGTCAATAAAGTGTTTACAACCAAAATAAAAATTACAAGGAACGATCAACATATACGAAATAGTAACTTTTATTCATCAATATTAAATTCGTTACGCAAAAACGAGTTAACCATTACGTATAACCTGCGATTTAAGGTTGTTTGAAAAGGATTTACAAATGATATTAAATTAATAAGTTATAACTCATGCAATTACTTTAGGTTTAGTTTGAATTATTCATATACACGTTTTGGACTTGAAAAAGTATTAGTTACGAATTAAGTGGTATGATTTCAATAAATAAATTAAGCTAATAACTGTCGTAGTAAAAGTACTATTTAATCGACTGTACACTAAAAACTACCTTTGGTTTTAAGTGTATTCACATATTGGAAACAAATTAAAAGACATTTTTCTTTATAATATTTGATTTATAGTTAGTTATGTATGTATTATTTCTACATATTAATTTTTGTAAACTTTTTATTACTAAGCACAACCTGAAAAGAACATCTGTGAGCTAGTTTTAAATTCTAAGCTCGATTTTGACTTTTATAGAAAGTATTTAAAGATAACACCACTTCAACACAGAGGAACTGGACTTGTGGCGATGCCCTATTAACACTATGTAGACGCATTGAAATCAGATCCGCACATTTTTTACTTTAACAGCACCTTAAACCTAATTCGTCTGCAGAGCCCTCTTTCAAATATTTCTGAAAATTTCCTCAGCAGGAGCTTTTAAATTCTATTCCCTACAAGTATTACTTAACACGAACGAAAAATACTCAAAAGTATATCAAATCGTTGTAGTAAACCTCATGTTTTTAATCGAGATTCAGTCAAGAATTCTATTTGCAAGAAGCATATACAGTCCTTGATAATAATAACAAGACATACAATAGACAATTTATCGTTAGTTTCCTATATCCACGGAAAACAACCTATATCCTAAATATATAAGTTTTCTAATTTCAAAAAACAGTCGAACACTCTATGGAGTCTGTGATTGTGACCTTGTACCGTATGACGATAACACATGGGGGTGGTGACTTCTGAGGTCGTAGTAATAAATACTAGAAATACAAAGTGTACTTATAAGTTCAGTTTAATTACGAAAACTTAAAATGCACCACTTTTAGATGGTAAAGGAAAAGTTATGTACTGCCACGTTGCTGCCAATTATAATATAATAACTAAAAAGTATATCTTCTAGGTGGGCCTAAAATATCCTATGTTCTATTGAATTATGCGTACGACGTTTTACTTTACAAAACAATAATATTTCACTTCCCTTCACAATAGGTAGACTCACAACCCGGGTGTCGGCGTCTTGGCACGAGACATTGAAGCTGTGGTCTAAGAACGGTTATTTCCAGAAGAGGAGTAGAAGTTGGGAAGTGGTAGCCATCTATTCAAACAACACGTGAGATACATCAGCTACGTAAACTCGACTAAAACAAATTCGCGACGGTATTAGCCATTTAATGATACAAATTACTATTTATAACAACGTGCTCGTCGCCATAAGGACGACGCCACAACCTTTATCTATCTCCATCAACAAAAAAAAGATCTTCAAGGGTAAGTTACTTTACTATTCACATCTTTACTTTACGTTACATTCACTTTATACGTTTGGCATCAAAGGGCTAATTTAATAATACGAAAAGATAAATTTTACTTACGGACAAAGCGCGCGAGGTCTGATCGGTTACGTAGTTGGGGGGCTGCTACAAAGGGTTAGAAGAAAAAATTCATACGCGTGCCAATTAGGTTACTCCGCCCAATAATTTAGTTCCGGAACATTGGATGTAAAATAATATTATATTATACTGGCTGATTAGGTTGCGAAATTTACATTGTATGAAATTTAATTAACTAATTTACGGTACAACCTTATTTGAAAGTTTAATTAAATATAACATCTGGTAGTCACAAATTTATTAAAACAAGTATAAATGAAAATAGAGGTTCTAGAGGGAGGGAGGGTGATTTAAACTCTATTATATTTTGTTAAATAATTAACAAGGAAGAGTAATAATTTGTAAAAGGTAATATTTATACTCTTAAGCACTTAAATAAATATAAAACGAAGAAAGAAAACTAACATGATCTCACATTTACTTTTTAGATTCACAACATGTCCTGTTCTGGGAAAGACCATTTCTCCCGTTTTGAATTATTTAGACAATACCTTTCTGAAAATGTATGAAACTATGAGTTTTTCGATTATTTTACTTATAATAGAAATTGGAAACCAATTTTGCTGTGGAAAACCCCTTAAATCTGGAAAAAATGTAAAACACAGACATGAAAAATAGAACAGGAAAATCTGAATTATTCCAAGATAATCGATAAGAATACGAAGCTGGATTTGAGAACATCCTATAATTAGGCAAAAAGAAAAGCTGACGAAAATTAGGAGGTGAATAGTATAAATTTTTACATGTAAAATTACTGGTTCAAGAAAATTACATTTTATTCATAAATACACACACCACACATATATATATATATATATATATATATATATATATATATATAAGTAGATATGAATATGCCGGTTCTAGACAACTTTTGGGACAGACAGAAAATCAAGGGAAAATACTGTTTAAAGGACAATAAACGAATCTGTAAAATCAAACAGTAAGGGGTTCCTAGACCACTTTTGGGACAGACAGAAAATCAATGTAAAAATACTGTCCATTGAACCATAAACAAATCTAATAAAATCTAACAGGAAAGCACGAATGTTAAATAACCGAATCTTTAGCTGTTTTACTGTTCAATGTTTGCTTCTACATTTATAAGCTGTTTTAATGAAAAAATCAAAAAAATCTTAATAAAAAATCTTTATTCTACAAAGTTAATTGTAACACAGTCTTTATCTTTAATAGTCCTCTTTCCAGTAACAACCAAGTGTAATTTTTCATTTTTGTTTAATTCTTTAATCTTTTTCTCATCCAAAACAGTCAAAAATCTGTTCGGCAAGTGTACTTTACAATCTTCCAACTCGGCAATTATTGTAAACCCGAATTTATCTTTCATTTTCTCCAAATTCAAGATTCTATATCTCTTTTTTTCTTCCAATTCCACTAATTTCTTATATTCTTTGAATCTTAGTTCACCAACCTTATTCAACTCTTGTAACAGCGCTGCCATTTATTATAGAAAAATCTTTTAACTAAATTTAGTTAAAAGATTTTTCTATAACAAATAGAACAATCTGAAAAACATTTGACCAGAAATTGTGCTGATTTGTGTCAAAAGTCACTACTTCTCAAAATTTTAGTTTACAAATTTTTGCTCTTTAAATATGGAGCGGAAAAAGATAGAGTGCCCATTACTGCAAAAAAGACATTTTTGAACATCACTATACTCGTCATTACAATTCGAAAAATCATTTGAAGAACAAAGAAATTTATAATAAAGAACTAAATTATTTGAGGACTTGGGCTAAAGAAAATCAAATTGCCGATCACCAAAACATGTATAATATAGAAAAATTTGCGTGAATTAAAGAAAAGCTTTAAGGAAGATAAAAAAGATCTCAATCTATTTAATGATGAAAAAATTCAATCAATCGCTGAAAAATTGTCCTTAGAAACAAACGATAAAACTAAGTCTGAAATGATCGAAGAAATTGACAAAACTCTTAACGAAAAACCTAAAAATATCATTGATGTAGAAGTTTTATCCTCAATACACGGTCTTTTCAAGCAATACATTTTAACGAATTTAAACGATAAGTTCATGTCAATTTACAAATATCTATCAATTATGAGGCCAGAGATTAAAAGTTTAATCGAAAAATTTCAAGAAACCGTTAAAAATATGAAGGGCTATCTCTCTTTAGAATGCGAATACGAACGAACTTTAGTGAAACGGTGAAACACAAACTTGTCCAATGTACTTTACTATAAAAGCAGACGAAATCTTCGACGTAAACGACTTTATTACTAAGCAATTTAATAAATTAACACATCGAGAACAAACGAATAATCCAAATAAAGGTTCCGGATGGACATTTAAAAAGTTGTAAACAACTAGTTTTGAGCCTTAATAAACATGAATTTATGAACGCAGGATCATATATCGATTTACCAAAGGAAATCAAAGATAAAAAAGCTTGTGTAAATATCAAAAATAAAGATGATTATTGCTTTATTTACTCTATCCGATGCGCTATTGAAAAACCCGAGACTCATGTTGACAGAGCAAAACAATACGAAAAATTCGTGAACGATGAGATATTTTCTGGATTCGACTATCCTATGTCTTTAAAAGATATACAATTATTTGAAAAACGAAGCAGCAAAGCAAAGTACAAGTATCCGAAAATGTCTGTAAATGTCTATACTTTTGATGAAAAACTACACATAGTACCGTTGCAAATTTCAGAAGTTTATGACGCCAAGTTAGAAGTTGATTTATTGTATGTTAAACAAGATGATAAATCCCATTATGTTTTGATAACAGATTTAAGTAGATTAGCGAGTTCACAGATATCAAAAAAATGCTCACAAGACGTTCTTGTGTCGAAGATGTTTAAGCCATTTCTACAAATATAGTGCTTTATCAGATCATTTAGAAATTTGTAAGCAACATGAAGTTTGCAAGCCAATTATGCCGTTTCCGGGTCAAACAACTAAATTTACCAATTACCAAAAGAAATTTAGCCATCCGTACGTTATTTATATGGATTTTGAAAGCATATTAGAGAAGATTCCCACATGCAAAAACAATCCGCAAAAATCGACTACAACCAAGATTCAGAAGCATATTCCTTATGGTTTTACTCTATATTTAGTGTCTAATGTGACCAATCGTATGTACAAGCCGATATGTTATCGAGCAAAAAATGAAGAAGAGTTGCCGAACGTTCCTGCAAAATTGTTTGAAGAACTCAATAAATTATCGAAGTACATAGCTAAAAAATATAATTCAAAGAACACGAAGCCCATGAAATTGACTGACGAAGAAGAAATTTCGTATCAAAATTCAAATCTTTGCCACATTTGTGAAGAAATATCGTATCAAGACACTGAAAAAACTTTAGGGTTTTTACCAGATAATTGGAGTTCTGCTTATGATGCATTCAAAAAATGCAGAGATCACTGTCATTTGACTGGAAAATTTCGAGGTGCAGCTCATAGAATTTTGTAATCTGAATTTGAAATTTCCTCAGAATATTCCCGTTTTCTGTCACAATATGTCTAATTACGATACGCATTTGTACATAAAAGAATTGGCAAAACAATACGGTAATGTTGATTTGATTGCAAACACCGATGAACGATATATAAATTATTCTGTAAATTCTGGATACGGGTATGAGTTTGATGGTGACAAACCTAGAAAGTTCATAAAATTCTCTTTCGTGGACACATTTAGATTCATGGCCTCGTCTATTGAAAAATTAGCGAAAAATCTAAAGAAAGAAGACTTCAAACATACAAATCATTTTATACAGGATGGAAGAATATTGAATGAAATTCTAAAAAGACAGCCAAATGACGAAGAAGAAATCTTTAAAATTCTATCTGGAAAAGGCATATTTCCCTATGAATTTATCGACAGTATTGAAAAACTTGATTACACAGAAGAATTGAGAATTCAAGATTTCTATTCACTTTTGACAGACGAGGAGCATATCTGAGAAAGATTTTCAAACACTACTTAAATGTTTGGAACAAATTAAAAGAGAAAAATCTAGGAAATTACTCTGATCTCTATAACATTCAAGATGTTCTATTGCTTGCTGATATATTCGAAAATTTCAGAAACATTTGCCTTAATTGTTATAAACTCGATCCGGCACACTATCTAACAGCTCCCAGTCTCGCATGGGACGCAATGTTAAAATTAACGAAAAATTGAGCTTCAGCTAATTAACGATTATAATATGTATTTGATGATCGAAAAAGGTATTCGCGGAGGCATTTCTCAGTGTATTAAACGATATGTGAAAGCAAATAACAAATATTTAAAAGATTTTGATAAGACAAAGCCCGAAAACTATTTACTCTATCTCGATGCTAATAACCTTTATGGGTATGGTCTTATGCAAAAACTGCCGTATAGTGATATCAAGTGGATGGATCCAAAAACGTATACAAAAGAAGAGTGGAAAGAAACAATTTTGGAACTCACTGGTGACGAAAACTATGGCTATATTCTTGAAGTCGATCTTGGATATCCAACAAATTTACACGAACCTCACAAGGATTTACCTCTTGCTCCAGAACATTTTAAAAACAAACTTTGCACAACTCTACTGGATAAAACTGAATACGTTGTTCATTCGAGAAATTTGAAGTTCTATTTGGAACAAGGTAATGATTTTTGAAACATGTGAATAGAGTTATTGCATTCGATCAGAAGCCTTTTATGAAAGAATACATTGATTTTAACACAAACATGAGAACCAAAGCTACAAGCGACTTTGAAAAGGACTTTTATAAGCTGATGAACAACTCAGTTTTTGGAAAATCTATGGAAAATGTGAGAAACAGATGTGATATTAAGCTTGGAAATGAAGAATTTTCAATGAAACAAGCTAAGAAAACAAATTTCAATATGCTTTAACATCTTTGACGACAACTGTATAGCGAGTCACATGTACAAACAAAAGGTTAAATTTAACAAACCGATTTACATAGGATTTTCAGTTCTCGACCTCTCAAAAACTGCTAATGTACGAGTTTTATTACAACAAATTAAAGAAGTTTGATCCAGATTTGAATCTGTGTTACATGGATACAGACAGTTATTTTCTAGAATTGAAACGAGATCCTTTTAAAATTATTAAAGAAAATATAGATGACTTTGATACAAGTGATTATCCAAAAGATCACGAATGTTTCACTACTAAAAATAAGAAGGTAATAGGGAAATTCAAAGATGAGTTAAATAGCGAAGTTTTAGAAGAATTTTGTGGTTTAAGGTCTAAGATGTACTCGTACAAATATCTAGATAAAAACCCAGTTAGGTGTAAAGGAATTAAGAGAAGCGTTGTAAATAAAACAATAAATATCGAAAACTTGAAGAGATGTTTGTTCGAAGATAAAGAAGAATTTAGGGAGATGACAGTAATCAAAAGCTATAAACATGAGTTGTACACTGTTACCATAAACAAGCTGGCACTGAACGCTAAAGATGATAAGAGAATTGTCCTAGAAAATAAGATCGATACAGTACCGTATGGCTATGAAGCAAAATCTGATATATTAGACGAATTAAATAACCTTGGAAACTTTGATATGTAAATGGAAGATGATTTAATTCACTGTCACAAGTGTAAAAAGAAAACGAAAAATATAGATTCAAAAATCGTTCAAAACTCAAAATGGATTGTATAGAATTGCTGCAAAATGTTCAAAATGTAAGACAAACAAGAGTAAGTTTATAAAGAATCCAAATCCAAAACCTGTTAAGCAAGAATTGAAGACTAAAGATGAGATAGAGATTGAAGCTCGAGAAATTCATGCACCAGTACGAAAAAAGTTTAAAAAGAGAAAAATTATAACATTAGGAATTGACGATTTATGGGCAGCAGATTTAGTTATAATGTCTAACTATTCAGATCAAAATGATGGATTTAAGTATATGTTAAATGTTATTGATACTTTCTCAAAATATGCTTGGTCAAGAGCTATCAAAAGAAAGAACGGCAAGGATATTTCAAAAGCTTTCGAAGATATAGTAAAAGATGCCATAAGGATCAATCACAAACCTCCAAACTTACTTCATACAGATAAGGGTTTAGAGTTTAAAAATAAAGAATTTAACGATGTTTTGAGAAAATACAACATTAAGATTTATCATACTGAAAACGAAGAGAAATCAAGTATTGTAGAGAGATATAACAGAACTCAAAATGAGAGAATGAAAGTAATTTTTGAGATTAATAAAAACTTTAAATGGATCGATATTCTTCAAAAAATCGTAAAGAAATATAACGATACTGTTCATAGCACAATCAAAATTAAGCCTAAAGACGTAGATAAAGATGCAGAAAAAGAGTTATTAGAGTCGGTTTTTAAGTATGTTCCACCAGAAATTCACACGAAACTAAATTTAAAGTCAATGATCATGTAAGAATTGTTAGTAAAAAACAAACATTTTCGAACAAATATAAGAACAATTGGTCAAGAGAAATCTTTGTGATTTATCAAATTAATAACACAGATCCTGTAACTTATAGTATAAAAGATTTAAATAATGAAGAAATAACCGGAAAGTTTTATGAATATGAATTGAGAAAGTCAAAGATTTTTTCTATATAAATGGAGGCCCAAAAGAAATGTTCAATGTGCAAAGAATTAAAAGGTTTTGAAGAATTTTATAAAGATAAGAGTAGAAAAGATGGAATTATTTATAATTGTAAAGATTGTTATAGGAAGTATCATAAAGAGCTGTATGATAAAATAGAAAAAATTAACTTTGGAAGAGAAAGAATGTCTTAAATGTAAAGAAACTTAAAAAATTTCAGAGTTTAATAGTGATCACTATAGTAGAGATAAGAAAGACTCATATTGTAAAGATTGTGTAAAGAAGAATCACCATAGATTATATTATGAAGATACTCAATGTGAATGTGGAAGAACTATAAAATGGTTAAATAATTATCAAAAACATTTACAAACAAAATATCATAATTCAAGAGTTTAACATTTTCATCGTGTAATAATTTGTTCTATATAAATGGAGTCTCAAAAAGAAATGTACAAAGTGTCAAGAAGAGAATAGAAAAGACTGTTATTGTAAGGAATTATACGTTAAAATGGACAAATCAACTTTAGAAGAAAAAAATTGTTACTTTTGTAAAGAAATTAAAAAATATTTCTGAATTTAATAACTGGCAGTATAGTAAAGATAGAAAAGATGCTTTTTGCAAAGATTGTGCTAAAAAAATTTTCAGCGAAAGTTATAAAAACGAAATGCCTTGTGAATATGAAAAAAAAATTCTACGATGGTTACCTAGTTATGCTAAACATTTACAAACAAAATATCATAATTCGAGAGTTTAACATTTTCATCGTGTAATTTAGATATTCTATAAATCAGTCGAGATTCTGCCATATTTGTAGTAAAATGATTTCCGTTGTATAAAATATTCAAAGATTCTTTCATTTGGTTGTAGAGATTGATAGAATTTGGTTCGTCATCAATGAACAAAATCTCTAATTCAGGATAATTTATTTTTAGATGTTTTAATCGGTTTGGTATTTCTCGTTTCTGAGCTCTGATAACGTAATAAGGATATTCCCACATGTGATTCTTCTTAATTAACACAAAAACATGGTGTTTTTTCTTATCAAAAATCTTTACATACCATATCTCTCTTCATTAATTCCATTCGCAATTCTTGATTCCTCTATTTTCAAGGATTTCATTTGACCTGAAATTTGTAACTGTTTTATTTCATCTTTTAACTGCTTATTTTCGTTTTTGAGTTTGTACTCACCATATTTTCTAATGGGAAGGTAATACTTCTTTCGTAACCCAATTTTTAAACAATTTCGCTTCTGGTTTATGCGATCTCAAAATTAAAGAATAAAGTCCAGATTCATTAACGAAAACAGTGTTATTTTGGAAGTTTGAAGGTAAGCTATTTATAGCCCCCCTTATATTTAGATTAAATAGAAGTTTTTATCATCTTCGTCAACGTTTATTCTGATCGTTTGCATAGTATTTTCATATTCTAGAATTTTTGCTACGTCTTTAGCCTTAAACCAGATCACATTATTTTCGTCAACAATTGTAAAGATATGTTTTGCTTTTAAATCTAAGTTGATTATTGAGCTAGGTCTACAACTGACTCCATTTAGATAGAAAAGAAATTTAACTAGTAATTTTTATTTTGAGAATGAAGGCCAGATTCATTGATAAAAACAGTGTCAGGATGAAGATTGTTAAGGGGCCATTCGAATAGCCCCTTGTTTTTTAAGTAAAAATATTGAATTTTGTCATCATCATCAACTCATTTTTATTCCTTTTGCAATCTTAAATATATTGTTGTTTTACTCTCATTATTTAATAGATTTCCTTCAGAGTCTTGAATAGTCAGAACGATTTTTTGAATTCTTTTAATATTTTGTCTAATTGGAATATAATCGATTTCATTCGGTTTTTCACTGATTTTTGATCCATAAGCAACATTTGGGAAAAATGTGTACAAAATTTCAGATTCTTTGTGTAAATGTTCGGTATGATTTTCAAAACTAGGTTCAACGAGATTACAATGTACTTCAATTACATCGAACGGTCTAAATTTTGGCGTTTTATTTCCTAAATATACCTGATTTGGCTCAATAGTTTCTTGAACAAACCCTAACAAATCTACAATAATTGCTGAAAACATTATTCTTACTGGTGATTTTATTTGAATTTTATTAGAGAGATAATTTTTTTGCATTTCAAACTTGTTTTCGTCAAAGTTTAAAGATTTATCTGATTGTTTGAATGTTTTCAGATAATTTTTTAAGGGAATTTTTTATTTGATCGAAAGTATAATATCCTTTGTTTAAACCATAATATTTTGTTACGTTCTTCTCACTAAATCCTATACAATAAGGAGAACTTTCACTAATATTTATTACAAAATTGTCAGAATAAAATAAAAACCGCTTAAACCGATATAAAAATAATTTGATTCTTCCTCTAAGTGTATAGGATGTTCCAAGTTTAAAACTAATTTAGAGCTTTCTGAAGTCAACTTGAACAGCTTCATTTTCGCTTCAAGATGAAAATCTTCTATTTAAATGGAGAAATTTTTAAAGCAAAAAGATCAGATAAAACTTCAAACGTTTGAAGAAAATAAGAAAGATCAACCAATCAGATTGTTAATTGTTGGTTCAAGTGGATGTGGAAAAACAACTTTATTATTGAATTTTATCTACAATAGGTTGATTCCTTATTCCAATTTGTATGTTTTTAGTAAATCTTTAGAACAAGACGCCTATAAAAAATTACAAGAAAGATTTGAAAATATTGAGAAAAAACTTAAACAAAAAAATATCACATTTTTATAATGCTTCTGAGGACATAGTTCCGTTAAGCGAATGTAAACCGAATTCTTTAATCGTTTTTGATGATTGTATTTTGGAAAATCAAGACGTTATCAAGGAATATTTCGTAATGTCTCGTCACAAAAATATCTCTTGTATCTATCTTTCTCAATGCTTTTCAAAGGTTGATAAACAAGTTATAAGAAATAATTTGAATATGTTGTGTGTTTTTAAGCAAGATGATCACTATTCGAGAAAGATTTATAACAATTATGTGGGATCTGATATGAGTTTTTAACCACTTTAATGAGTTGTGTGATAAAATTTGGAAGGAAGACTACGGATTTTTAACTATTAATCTAACTTTGAAGCCTAAAAATGGCAAATATTTGAATAAATTTTCCAATATAAACGTGTGATAATCTAGTTGTTTTCATGTTTTTACGTTCACGTTCCACGTTCACGTTCATGTTTCACGTTCATGTTTCGTGTTCTCGTTTCGTGTTCACGTTTTCCACGTTCCACGTTCACGTTTTACGTTCCGTGTTCTCGTTTCGTGTTCACGTTTCCACGTTCCACGTTCACGTTTCGTGTTCTCGTTTTCACGTTTCGTGTTCACGTTTCCACGTTCCACGTTCACGTTTTACGTTCCGTGTTCTCAGTTTCGTGTTCACGTTTCCTCCACGTTCCACGTTCACGTTTCGTGTTCTCGTTTTCACGTTTCGTGTTCACGTTTCCACGTTCCACGTTCACGTTTTACGTTCCGTGTTCACGTTTTACGTTTTACGTTCCACGTTTCGTGTTCTCGTTTCGTGTTCACGTTTCCACGTTCCACGTTTACGTTTCAAAATTTTCCTAAATAAATGGCGAACGTAACTTCAGAAGAAGCAAAAAAAACTTGATCAAATAGAAAAGAAATTAATCAAAGAATTTAAAGAACAGATTCGAATTGATGAAAAAGAACAAGAATTTATTCAAAAAATTAATCAACCTGTAACATCTGCAATAAAAAATGTTGAGGGCAAAATTGAAAATGTTTTAAGCGATAATCAAAATTTGATGAATTTGGTTCCAGTTGTACGACAATTTGCTGATATTTCGATACCAGAATCTGAGTTTGAATTGCCAAAATTACCATCTTCAACACCATTTTAGACCTCGAATCATTGAAGACTCTACCATAGTTGAACCAATAAGTCCTGGAACAACGGATATAATAATTGGTGAAATTGGTAAAAAATTTCTTCCTAGAGCAAAGAATGATAAATTTGGTTTGTATTGGGACAGAAAAAAGAAAAGTTTTATGATTGGAAATTTGCCCGTGAATTTTGAGCATAATGATATCATTATTAATGAAAAAACATATGAAGGAACTCAAGGTTTATGGAGATTATTAACAGGCACTGATGTTCCAAAAGACGGTTTATATTCTGAAGAAGACTTAAAAAAGTATACTGAAATTTTATGGAAATCTGATTCAATTTACAAAAATAATGATCCATCAACTAAGAAACCAAAGTCAAGTAAAGGTAAAAAATATCTCAATTTGATTAAACCAATTTGGGAAAAACGAATCGAAGGATCTGGTATAAGAAAATACAGTGATAATAAGATTGAGTACAGATATATCGACGATTTGACAAAACTCGATGGAATTATTAATTATATTTATGCTCAAGAAAAGGCTGGAAACAACAATTTTTTGAACGAAAAGAAAGCGATTAAAGATTTTATTTCGAACAAACTTGATGAAATGATTGAAAAACCTGATGGAATTAAATATTTAAAACGAGTTTTGCCGGCAATAAGTTCATCTATTATTGAGGGTAGTGGACTTTTGAATGATTTTATCAACAATTTACCTTTTGAATTACACGTACCAACTTATCAGTATCTGGGGCCTGGCACAAAACTCGAAAAAAGACTAAAAAGAGGAGATCCTGGTATAAATAAATTAGATCAAGCTGCTATGGAACACGATATTTTTTATGCAAAACATAGAGACACAAATTCCAGACATATCGCAGATAAAGTTTTGCAAGATAAGGCAATGGATAGATTTTTATCAAAAGATGCTAGTTTAGGTGAAAGATTTGTTGCGCTTCCAACAGCTGGAGCAATGTTTTTGAAGAGAAAACTAGGAATGGGAATCGAAGAGAACTTGAAATTTTAACTATATAAATGGAGGTGAATGTAAATTTCAGCAAAAATCAGAAAGAAAAAATAAAATCCGCTTTTAAGAAGAAAATACCCGTTAGTATTCAATTTAAAATAGATCAACTAAAAAATGGCGAAGATAAGATATTTTTAACAAATAGACAATACAATAAACTCGAAAAACATAAGAAAAACAATAAAGGAACCAGAATAGAATTTTCTTATAATCAGTTGAAAGAACTCAAAAATGGTGGACTTTTGAAAGATTTATTAGATTTTGGAGAAAATATTCCAGTTGTTAAAAATGTTGTTCCTTATGTTCGTAAAGCTGCTCCAATCGTTAAAAAGGATGTGATTCCTATTGTTCGAAACATTTTAAATTGGTTAGATAAAGAGTTGGAAGATGTTACAGGATCTGGATTAGATGAAAAAACTTTGAATTACGTGAAATCAAACATTGAAAAAAAAATTTAAACCTTTAACATTCGGGGAATTGGAAGAAATCTGCAAAAATATTAAACATTTTAGAGGAATCTTCATGAGAGATACATTACTGAAAAAGTTAAGAAATTTGAATGTGGAATTGTGAATTTAGACTCGATTATGGGAAGTGGAACACATTGGATTTGTTATTATAAAAATGATAAGAATGCATATTATTTTGATTCGTATGGAAGAATTGAGGACAAACCACCGAAAGAATTGATCCAATATTTAAAAAAATCAAACGTTTTATTATAAACGATTCTCAAATTCAAGACTATAAAGATCCCCCAATTTGTGGTCATTTATGTGTTTTTGTTTTGAATGAACTGAGTACTGGTAAAGATTTTAAAGAAGTTGTTAACAAATTATTGCTTAATAAATATGGATTCACAAAATATTTTTGACGTATTTGGAACACAAATTATTCAAAATGTAGATAATAGTTTCAATTTTGATAGTTTGAGAAATGAGTTTTGATAACAAGTTAGAAAAATTTATTACAAACCCCCTTCCAGATTCAGATATGTTTGCTGTCGAGATTGAAGATTTTAAAGCAGAATATGATAACAAACTTGCAAAATTTCATGAGTTCAAATGAAGTTGCTGATAAAATAAAAGCATTGGAAAAAGAAGTTGATGATGGTGTAAAAAAATTATTTACCAATTTAATGTCTCACATCGAAAAAGCTGATGAAATTACTGAAGCGATCAAAGTTGAAAAGAATTATGTTAGTTTGGCTAATAAAAAAAAAGAATTGTCGGTGTTCGACCTGGTATTGACAAACATGATGTTGTTGTTAAAGAACAAATTTTAAAACCTCTAAAATTATCAGAAAACATCGATATTGTTGATTTACATGATCCGAATGTTTAAAAATGCCTTAGATTTTTAAAGGTAAAAAGAATTAGCGGTGTTAGTAAAGGAATTAATCCATTTGATGTTGTTGTAATGATTCAATTAGAAGATCCTATTAAAATGTTTAATGAACTAAAACAAAATTATGAGAATCATAAACAGCATGTTAAAGATTTTACAACAGAAGTCTATGAAAAACTTGATGAAAGAAGTAAAAGATCAGTAGACGATGTTGGTGAATTACTTGATAAAGTAAAATAAACTAGAAGAAAACTTTAATAAATTTAAAGAAGAGAAGATGTTAATAAAACTTTTAAAAATATTGATAACAGATTTAATGGATTAGGCGGCTATGATGACTAATTTTCCTTATATAAATGGCGCTCATATATTGTGTGAGATGTAAAGAAAAAACTGCAACAAATGATATAAAATACTATGCAAACATCAATGGAGTTAAGAGAATTTCTGGAAAATGTGCTGAATGTAACGCAAAAAAGAGCCAATTATAAAAACTTGATTTTGAAATTTTTTCCTAATAAATAGAGATGGCGGGACATTACAGTGCTTTCGATCTTTTTATCATGCAACACGAAAGAGATTTGAAAAAAGAACATTGGGATGACATTTCTCAAAAATATGAATTATCCGAAGATATGATGAGATTATACGTAAACAAATTGAATTGGTATAACATTGCTAAATATCAAACTTTATCATCAGAGTTCATTCAAGAAAATATACATTATCAATTAAAAGATCATATGTCTGTTCTTTGTCTCTATCAACACTTGAGTATAAAGTTTTTTGGATGAAAATAAAGATACAGTTGATTGGAACAATATTATAGATAGTGGTTACTATCCTGTGCAAATTTTATTGAAATATGTGACCGAGATCGCAAAATTTAAGGAAGAGAATCCTGAATATGACGAAGTAGATCATTAAAAATGACTCTAATCTTTTTAATTATTTTACTAAAATTTATATCTTTTCTTATAAAAACGTACATTAGATCGATGAAAAAATGATTACACGATGTTTAAAATTTCTCTTATTAAATGGCGGACTACAGAAAAATATGCTAGTGATATTGAAAGGGCGGAGTTTAAAAATTTCTATCCAATTAGTAAACAACATTTGAATGAACCGAATAAAAGAACTGAGTTTAATATTGATTTTGGAGATAACTTTTGCTCGTCTAACTTCCAGTTTTATATTTCTGGAACTTTAACAAAACAAGATGGTCAAGCATATCTTGGAACTGATAATGTTAGATTAATCGATAATTTTATACCGTTTTTATTTTCTAAGATTGAAGTAAGAAAACACAATAAATTGATAGAAGAAGTCGAAAACTGTGGCCAATTAAGCACAATTAAAGGAACTATTTCGTATTCAAAAAGTGATGTTATTTCTCAAACTTCTAATGGCTTTTGAATCAGATTTTAAATTTGAGTGTTTTTTGAAGCAGCTGGAAATTTATCTCACTCTTGTGGATTAGGATTTTTTGAAAATGTTACTATTCCGATCTATAAAGGAGGATTTTATCTAAGTTTTTATAAGAGCAGAAGACGATGATGTGATTCTGAAGACTGCAACTGGAAATGTTATGCCTGTTGATGGAAAAATAACAAAATTACAGATTTTTTTATTAGAGTTCCAATGATTTGGATTATAAAACCACGAGTAAAATTAGGTTGATTGATGAAATTACAAAAAGTCAAAACATTATGTTTAATTTTCTAGATTGGCAGTGTATTGAACATAAAAGGTATTTCCGGAACAACTTATTCGTTCGATATCACAAATATTTATAGAAATATCTTCAATCCCAAGTTCGTTATCATAGGTTTTCAAACAGATAGACAGAATAATCAAGAAAAAAAATCCTTCAAAAGTTTGATAGTTTGGATGTAAAAAATATCAGAGTAAAATTGAACGGTTTCTTATTATCCAGATGAATTACAAAAATTTAAACATTTCCGGAGGTTCTTTTTCAGAATCATGTAATCAGATGTATCAAGATTTTAAGAAAGTTTACTGTAATAATAAGGGAAATGTATTACAATCCTAAAGAATTTTTAGCGAATAGACCTATTTATGTCATTGATTACAACAAAGAGTATGACAAATATTTCTGGTTCAAAGAACGATATAATTATCAATATGGATTTTCAAAAAGCTGTTACAAACTCGACATGTTATGTGGTTTGTGGTTTCTGAGAAATTTTTATAGCCTATGATGTGTATTAAGAACGATATTAGAGAAATTCAAGTAAAAATCGCGTTATTCGTTCGGATAGTTTTAAAAACTTTACAGAATTGTTAAAGACATTGATAAAAAGTTTACATTTTAAATTGCATTTAAAAAATTTTGAAAAAATAGGGATGATATTAGGAAAAAAAACTATTTCAAAGGTCATGGAACGGAAAGTGGTGATTTTAAAAAATACTTTAATATTTACTGATCCTATATACCAAATTTCATCAAAAAAGCTCCAATAGTTCTCGAGATATAAGAGTTTTAAAGATAAGGGATGATTGGGGTAGATTTTGAAAAATTTTGTTATTTTCATGAAATTTTAAGTTGAACTCGCTTGTTTTTGAAGTTTCAGATTTTTCCGATAAAATTTTTTTATTTTTCTTTGAATATTAAGAAATAGGGGATGATTTCACACCTTATGGATAAGTTTAAGTCGAAAGAGTTAAGTATTTACTATATATGTGTACCAAATTTCATTAAAATCGGTTGAGTGGTTTTTTAACAACAAGGTTTGAAAATAAAATATTGATATTCACTTATTTAATATACATTTGGAAACTATAACAGTTCTAATATCGATTGTAACCATCGATTTTTTATTATCGATAAAACTTCGATATTCATAATCGTTTATCGCACGGAAAAAAATTTTCATCATGGGCGTTGGCCACGTATAGCCAGTCATGCTTGATCCTCCTGCTATTTTAACGAAATTTAACAAGATATATTCATCATTTAGAAGATTCTAATGTTATTTGTGAGTTGAAGAAAGAAAGATATAGACTTTATATGAAGTAAGAAGATTGTGTGATGTTCTGTGTTTCTTGTTAAAAGTGAAGTGAAGTGTTCCACTGGGCGTTGCCATTCATAGTGTTATTATATATTTATCATAAGTTACTTTTATATTTGGGACTCGAAGAAAGACGTTTACAAGAAGATTGTGAATTTGTGTAGACATTCTAAACTGTGATAAAACATTGTGTGAAAATAGTGATGTAAAGTGTTTCATTTGTAATACAGAATTAAGTGTTTTTACAGTGATTTCATTGTCTCACACGGCCGTGAGAAAAGCAAGGTCATTGTTTGGTGTCACTACTGGTCCTTGTACCACACACACGGCGTGTGCAAAGACAAGGTCAAGCGTTAGTGACACAAACGCCTCTCACATTGTTTCAATAAAATTGAGATTCGAGGTCAAGCGTTAGTGGTACAAAACGCTCACAGCAGACGTCACAAATTCTACAGTTGATTGAAATAAAATATATGATACCTTTCTTCTTTTCCCATTCCCAATTTTCTTAGAAGTTAAGTAGATATCGCAAAAAACACGCACACTAACAACACTCATTTTGTATGTCTTTCATTATATCGTATTGAATTACTGAATGACAAACGTTTCTCTTTTCTTCGTCAGAATCACACACACACACACAATATATCTGTTTCGTTAAATGTTTTTTTCCATATAATTTATCCCAAATCTACAACAAAAGCGTGATCTCTTATAAAATTCCTTTGATAAATCTTGTTGTTTACAAAGACTTGTTAAAAAACTAGCTGTATGCATATTCCTTGGCCAGTATGGATATTGGTCTTCTCAACATTTTCAACAAATAAACAATGAAAATTTAGCATAAAAGCGATGAAAAATGTCAGATTGTTGGTGTTTTAGTTTATTTTGTTAAAAATCGGAATATTTTTCTTATTTTTCTATTATTTAATTTAAAATCTTCCTATTACATTTAACATATTTCATACTATCTAAGTTGTCTGTAATAAATTGCATTGAACACTTTTTAGTACTTAAAAGTTCTCTGAAATTCGTTTTCATTTAAGGATTCGTTTTCCACTTAAGGAAAATATCAACATTTGTTTAACATATTTAGGTAATTCAAAAGAAGTCTTTATAACTATTTCCTGTGGTAAGTTCTTTAAATGCTAGAAACTGAAGTGATTTTGGAGAGTTTTCATGTTGTTTGGGTGACTATTTAGGTAGAAAAGTTTTTTATTTAAGAAAAATAATTTGCTAAATTCATATTATTCTCTTTCATTCCTTCTAAAACTTCAAAAAATATACTCTTTCGCTGATGAAAAATCTCGATTTCTTCCGGAATAATCTTTGTAATCATATACAAAATATCCTAAATAGTTGAATAATAAAATAAAAATCATTTCTCTTTATCTCGGTAGTTGAAATTATAAACATAAACATTTGCGCTGAAAAATTTATATCTCGGTAGACTTAGTTCCATAATCTCCATTTATAAAAAAATCTTTTTGTTTAAATGGAAGAGTATAATGCCAACTGTTACAAGTGTTCTAATAGAGGAGAAATTATCGATAAAAGATATTTAGTTTGTAGAGGTTGTAATTTAAATTTTGTTAGAAAGACCTAAACCTAAGAAAATTTCGAAATAAATTAACACATTTTGAATAACCTGCTTTACAAAATTGCAAATATGGAGAACAAGAAGCAAACAAAATTTGTTACAGAATTTAGAAAACAGAATAAAAAATTTTTTACTTATCTCTTGGAACCATTGACAAAAATTATTTTCCTTTTCAAAGAATACATTAGGTTTGTAGGTATCGATACACACGTTTATTATGAAAAGATTTATTACCTGTATTTTTTCATTATCTGGATGTTGAATTTGTTTATGATTTTGAACCAGAACTCCTCGATGATTTTATAGTACATTTGGAGAAATTAAACGAAGAACCTCTTGAAAAGAATGCGGTTTTACTCACATTCTCCCCGACTTCTCGAGTGAAGGTTAGCGAATTTCATTTTTTCCGTCTTTAAATTTTTTCTATTTAAATGGAGTTCTTGAAAGAGTTAAATGATATTGGAGAATGTAAGTTTAAAGAGTATAAGAAGTTAAATGAATTGGAAGAAAAGGAAGAAACATAGAATCTTGAATTTGGAGAAAATGAAAGATAAATTCGGGGTTTACAATAATTGCCGAGTTGGAAGATTGTAAAGTACACTTGCCGAACAGATTTTTGACTGTTTTAGATGAGAAAAAGATTAAAGAATTAAACAAAAATGAAAAATTACACTTGGTTGTTACTGGAAAGAAATACTATTAAAGATAAAGACTGTGTTACAATTAACTTTGTAGAATAAAGATTTTTTAATTAAGATTTTTTGATTTTTTCATTAAAACAGCTTATAAATGTAGAAGCAAACATTGAACAGTAAAACAGCTAAAGATTCGGTTATTTAACATTCGTGCTTTCCTGTTAGATTTTATTAGATTTGTTTATGGTTCAATGGACAGTATTTTTACATTGATTTTCTGTCTGTCCCCAAAAGTGGTCTAGGAACCCCCTTACTGTTTGATTTTACAGATTCGTTTATTGTCCTTTAAACAGTATTTTCCCTTGATTTTCTGTCTGTCCCAAAAGTGGTCTAGAACCGGCATATTCATATCTACTTATATATATATATATATTATATATATATATATATATATATATATATATATAGGTATAATAGAAAACAATACACGTTTCTTTAACTTGAAATGCTTATTATTTCGTCCACTTTTTAGTGACATAATCAAAACC
The DNA here is from genome assembly GCF_021130785.1 of Homalodisca vitripennis. NCBI lineage: Eukaryota > Metazoa > Arthropoda > Insecta > Hemiptera > Cicadellidae > Homalodisca > Homalodisca vitripennis. Next base: position 69,311 of record NW_025778668.1, read on the forward strand.
TTGTATAAAATAAAATATAAAGCAAATTTAAGAATGAAAGTCTGTCACTAAATAATGTCATAGAGATAATAGAAAGCTGTTCATTAGTTTTCTTCCTAAGCTATCTCTTTCTTTT